>NC_072461.1:27871181-28036077 GCF_027596085.1 Anoplopoma fimbria | reverse complement strand
AAGGCAGTGAAGCGGCGTAAAATGACCGGCATCACAGCGTCAAAACACCCGCAGCAGAGTGCTCCAAGTCAGGGTAAACTCTGGGAGTGACAGCGGGTCTTTTAGCACACTAAAACGGCGTAAAATGAACCGACACAACCATGCTGCTCCATCCGCCTAAAAAATGACCGCGACCGCCGGCTGAAAACGTCCGTAAAGAGAGCATGAAGTGGCTAAACAGTGGTGCCATCAGCCTGTCTCTCCATGCTGCTGAATCCGCGTGAAAATGACCGCGACCGCGGGCTGAAAACGGAAGGATAGCATAGCTAGAGGAGGTTGAGCCGTCCGGGAGCTAGAGGAGCCGTCCCGGTAGAATCCCGGTGACCGGGAAATAGGTTCAGCGATCACCGCAGTTGCATGCCAGGTAGTTTTTATTTTATTTTATTTTTTTAAATTCAATAACTTTCTTGAGACATTTGTTCATACATATAAACGAAAGATCATTATCTTTATTTAATGTTTTATTATCTTTATTTAATGTTTCGCGTTTGTCACAGTCGCGGTGCAGTGACGTCACGTCATGATGTTTTCACGGATGTTTATCTGGACGGCTCATCCTCCTGTATACCGGTGTGCCGGATTACGGTGTTTTTCACGGTACCGGTACCGGTGGACCGCCGGCTCAACCTCCTATAGCTAGCATAGCTAGAGGAGGTTGAGCCGTCTGGGAAGCTAGAGGAGGCGTCCGGTAGAATCCCGGTGACCGGGAAATAGGTTCGGCGATCACCGCGCATTGCATGCCGGGTAGATTTTATTTATTTATTTATTTTTTAATTTTAATTTTTAATTTTTTTTTTAATTTTAATTTTTTTTTTTTTTAATTCAATAACTTTATTGAGACATTTGTTCATACATATAAAACACAATATATTTATATATATATATATATATATATATGTATATATTTACATTTTCAAGTTCTTATTTTTAAGATCTTAAGTTGATGCCACGAAGGCTGAAACATCATCTATTATCTTTATTTAATGTTTTATTCTATTCATTTAATGTTTCATTATCTTTATTAAATGTTATATTCTCTTTATTTAATGTTTCATTCTCTTTATTTAATGTTTTATTATCTTCATTTAATGTTTTATTCTCTTTGTTTAATGTTTTAATATCTTTATTTAATGTTTTATTCTATTTATTTAATGTTTCATTCTCTTTATTTAATGTTTTAATATCTTTATTTAATGTTTTAATATCTTTATTTAATGTTTTCTTATCTTTATTTAATGTTTCGCGTTTGTCACAGTCGCGGTGCAGTGACGTCACGTCATGATGTTTTCACGGATGTTTATCTGGACGGCTCATCCTCCTGTATACCAGTGTGCCGGATTACGGTGTTTTTCACACACATACATATATACACACACACACACACACACATATATTTATACACACACACACACACATACACACACACAAACATATTTACACACACACACACACACATACATATACACACACAAATAAATCTACATTACATTATTACATTCATTCAGTCATTTACACAGGCTTTCCACACAAACACTTACATCAGTAGTATGTTACATATCATTCACCCATTCACACACTGATGACAGGCTACCATCAAGGTGCCACCATCAGACTCTAACTAACATTCATCATCAGTCCACACCGATGGCCTTCACAGCAACTTGGGGTTAAGTGTCTTGCCCAAGGACACATCGACTACATATATATCACACACCACACACACACTCTTATTACAGAACACCTTGCATATACTCACACATATTTATACACACATACACAACAAACACATACACAGAAACATATATACACAATTACACACACACATTTCTTTATATATATACACATTAGTATATAGGCACACAAACATATATTCACAATAACACACACTAATATACACACAAAAACATATAAACACAATAACACACATTAATACATATACACACAAAAACATACACACACATAAACACGCAAACACACAAATATATACACAATATACACTCACGGTCAAATATATGTTCTCACACACACACACACACACATACACATATATATAAATACACAAATATATAAACACAAATATACACACAGTCATACTACATGCTGACACACATTAATGTATATATACACACACACACACACACATAAACGCACACAAAAATATATGCACACACACACATTAATATATATAAATATACATACACACTCACCATTTCTATCAAACCAATAAATAAAAAGTCTTTCCTGTATTTGTCCCTCAGAGGACACCGTTCTCCCGACCCTGATGCCTCTGGCGTCGACCTCCGCTCCAGTGAAGAAGGAGAGCACCATGTCAACCACACCTGTGACAGGTTTGACCTCTGACCTCCCTGTTTTTATGTTATTTCTATATTTTCTGTGTTTTAACATGAATAAACGGTAAAAACTCACCTGAAGTCGTCCGTTAACGAACGTCATCATTGACTCCTCCCCCTTTTCTCCTCAGCAGCAGCTCCCTCAGCCAGTGACCCTCCAGACGACGGGAACACGCCCGTCCTGATTGGCTGCCTGGTGACCATCATCCTGCTGCTCGTCATCATCATCTTCCTCATCCTCTGGTGTCAGTACGTCTGCAAGGTGCTGGAGAAGGTGAGCAGAGGAAGAGATAGACGACTAGAGACGGAGAACTGGAGGGTTTATAGACACGTTACCAACAGGTCCACTCTGGTTAGATAAAGACAAAGCTTTTATAAGGAAAATAAAAGTGTTAAACAAGAAATATAATGTAAAAAAAGCTGTTTGAAAACAATCACATCTAAAATTAGCACGTTTTCTGATGTTTCTTTATAAACAAATCAAAAAGCTTCATGAGTAGTAGAAAGGTTTGACTATCAATCAATCAATCAAGTTTAATTCATAAAGCATATTTAAAGCAAATCTAATTTAATTCAAAGTGCTCTACAAATGATTGACAACAAGAGATGAGGAGACTTCAGCCCAACAAACTAAGATACCGACAACAATAAAAAACAGCACAGAATAAATTGATGATGGTAAAACAGTAAAATGTTAATAAAGGACAAAATTAGAGCGTAAAAAAAATAAGAAATTAAATATGTGTTAATACTAAAACCTTGTTTTTGGACCAGAAGAAAACAGGTTATTAATATAAACATGAATATTCTTAATGAAGCTGTATGAAATGTTCTCCTCCAGGCTCCTCGCCGGATCCTTGACGAGGACGTGACGGTTCGCCTGTCGTCCTGCAGCGACACCATCATCCTCCAGACCCCCCCTGTGCCCCCCCGCTCTGGCCACGCCCCCACAGGTAGACAGTCTGACACATAAATAGAAGGCTTGGCCATCTTTTTTTGGGCCGTCGCCATCTTGGTTTTTGCAGCACTCTGATTGTGTATAATTTAAAAGTACAAAGGAGGCATTCGTTTGTTAAATATGTGCTTATTTTTATACATTTCCAGACATAAATCTGAACATTGGATAAAGCCAGGCTCATTATTCTTCTTTTACTATGTTGACATATAAAAGTCAAATGTTTTTACAGAAGGAATGTTATATATATCTAGAAAATACTGTCAACAGCTATAAGAAAAGTCCTTTTTCTCCATGTCTTTACTCATAAAATGTTGTATAAATCAGGTTATGAATGACATATGAACAAACCCCTCTGTAGAAACCTTCAGAATATAGAGAGGAATGAAGCTGTAAAGTTTGGTGTATGTAAGAGCTACTGAAGTGGAGATTTATGGATCAGAGTCTGAGAAAAAACTCATTTAGAGAAAACGTCCTTTAAAGATATGTTTAGTTAAATTACATACATGTTGAAGACTCTACAGGTGAATAGGGTAAAAAATATAACTAATAGATATCAACATGAAACTTCACCAGTTATTTAATAACATTAAGATTATAATTTTTTGTATTACAAGTTTTCTGAATTGTTATGTTTAAATATGCAAATGAGGCGTTATGTAATGGTAACTTTTGGTGAATTTTGGGTAAATCTACAGACGCAAACAGACAAAGAGAAGCAGCATTAAAATATTTAGAGAACTTGCTTCCTTACTAATGTAATATATGTTGTCATGGGAACATTTTGCAGAAACAAACTTGCAGGTCAAATATCTGAACCATGGTAAAGATAAGAATTCGATAGCTGCCTCTTAAAAAACACAGTCAGGGCTGTTTGGACTCTCTTTTCTCGACTGATGGACGTGTTCTGTTTGTTTCCTATGACCCAGCCAACACGGACCCTCACTATGAGAGAGTCTTCCTGTTGGACCCTCAGTACCAGAACCCGGCGGCGCTGAGAAACAAGCTGCCGGAGCTGTCGCAGAGTGCCGAGGCCTCAGGTAGACACACTGGAGCTCTTTGGGGTTTTATTTTAACCTTACAGTCGCAGCAGAAAGAAATTAAAGTGAGAAGAAGGATGACAAGTTTTTCTTTCATGGGAACCATTCTGTTCATGTAAATCTGAATAAATGATGCCTTAAATATTCTCCATATCGACATGTTTAAACACGACTGTAAACCCATCGAACTGCTGCAGTCTGCCCCCTGGTGGCCACTTCACAGACCCTCCGTCTGCTCCGTTCTTTACAGCTCTCTGCTTTTGTTTTGTTCTTTTTCTTGGTCTTTGATATTTTCTTGATGTTCCTGAATGTGCATGCTCATTCATTCTGCAGCTCTTCTCGTCTCTGTCCATGTTTCCTCCTCCTCCTCCTCCTCCTCTTCCTCCTCCAGCTCTCCTCCTCAGTAATCCTCTCTACGACCTACTCCTGCTGACTTCCTGTCACATGACGTCGGGCTGGCTGCGTGGTAAGAGCTGAAAGGTGTGACTTCACGAGGACGTTTATCTTTTTTTTCATTCCTGTGCATGAACACTTTATTCTCTTTCTACAATTTACCTCTGCGGATTAAACGTCAAGCTCTTCACTGACATTTGTAAACTCATGAAGGGCCGAAGCCACAAAAATAAAATGACTAAGACACAGTTGATAAAATGATGCTTCGAACAATAAGTTTGAACTGTTTCCAGAATGTACAGACATTTATTTAACAGAAGTTAATAAAGTCATTATCACAGGATAATGGGTTCATTATATTGTCATCTTTTATAATAATAATAATAAATATAGTTATTGGGGCCACACTGATCACATACATATTGGTATCTGTATCTGTGTTGGTTAATAAGCAGAACAGAATGTGTTTGAGTTAACATTACAGACGTTCAGTCCCCCAGAGAGCTCTCAATACACATTTAGTCTTAATAACCACATTTGATGGACCCCTATCAAAAATGATTGTATCTTTTTATGGTTAAAAATATTGTAAGATATATATTTATCGATTTTCTTTTTATTCTCAAATATCAATATTGGCATTGGCCTTGACAATGAATCAGCCTCTATTTAAGATCAAGATTCACATCAGTCTTCCTCATTGAAGAACACAAACGAACTAGCTAACGAGAAGACGTTCTAGTCAGCACCTCATTGACAAAGCTAGAGTTTTACACACACACACACATATATATATATTTATATATGACTTAGGGGCTATTTGCATTTTGCCTTTTTGCGCCCTCAACAGCTGGCAGATATCTTCTCTTTCTTCCATATATACAGTAACAGTAGTTCAAAACAAACCAGAGCCCTACTATCTGTCCCACAGAATATTTCATCTGCTTCAACCTCGCCTTTGAAAGACGTCACAACAACCGGTTGGAAGGTCAAACTGAAGATGACAAATGAGGCAGTAAAGCTACTGTGAGGGATTTATGGTGCTTGAAATCCTTTTATATTTGTTTAGTTCAGTCAGTGAGGCTTACTGCTAAATAACCTCAACGTCCTCTTGTAAGACACAATATGTGAACAATTATTAATCCACAGCGGAAACGATATTCCTTACAGAAAGTGTTGTTGGCAGCCCCCACCGGTCAGTTAAGAGTAGTGAGGAGTCAGCAGTCGTGATGCTATAAACCAAAATCAAAATGTGTGAGTCACCACAACAACATCCGGTCCAAGAGCCTAAAAAATATCAGTCTGATGGTGCAGCAGTAGGAGAGGTTATCCATGGACAGACACAGAGATGCACAAACACACACACGACAGAATACATCATCTCCTTGCGAAGACAACTAACCAATCAAACCCCTCTCCCCTCCCTCTCCGTCAGCGTGTGGAGGAGGCTACGCCGAGCCCGACGTCACCCAGTGCACCCCCCACCAGTGTTTCCACAGCAACGCGCCGCACTACGCCGAGACGGACATCGTGCGCCTGCAGGGCGTCACCGGCAGCAACATGTACGCCGTGCCCGCCCTCACCGTGGACTCGCTCACCAGGAAGGACATCTCCGCCGCCGAGTTCCCACGGCAACAGCTGATCTTCAGGGAGAAGCTGGGGGAGGGGCAGTTTGGAGAGGTGGGCCAGGCCGCAGCCAATCAGGGAGTTTGGCGAATAATACGAAAGTCTTTTAGAAAATAACGTGCATGTATTTGATTCCTCTTTCTGGGATGTCTTAAATCAAATGGATGGTTTTATTTATACATTCTTGTCTCCTGCAGGTCCACCTGTGTGAGGCCGAGGGACTCCCAGAATTCCTTGGGGAGGGGTCTCCTCTCCCTGACAGAGATGGGCGTTCGGTGCTGGTGGCCGTTAAACAGCTGAGGGCCGACGCCACCAGCCAAGCCAGGTACACCACAGGACTGTGTTCATCTGTGACCCACCCATAGCAATTCTGGTTTAGTAGAAAAAGGAAGACGTTGGAGAAAAAATACGACAACAACAAAGACACTATAACATCCAAAGAGTTTAGCTTCCTCATTAAAAACAGTCTTTGTGGTGATCTGGAGAGGATAATGTCGTTGTTGTCCCCAATTGTAGATTGTCCGTTTTCTTTGGGTAACCCTCAACGGTTGTTTTTGCAAACTCATGTGGTGACTAAATCGGTCCGGAAGAGATGCATCAGGTTACGGACGCTTCTCCACCTCTGCAAAACTCATATGGTGACACCAGTGACGTAGTATTGTGTGAACAGAGACCTGAGGCCACTTTCAAAACGTATTTAATGTGATTTTAACATTCCAAAACTGAAAGTAGCTCAAAATGAACCCTGAAAATGTCCGCTCTCCCTCCGTCCATCAGGAACGACTTCCTGAAGGAAATAAAGATCATGTCCCGTCTGAACGACCCCAACATCATCCGGCTGCTGTGTGTGTGCGTGTCGTCCGACCCGCTGTGCATGGTGACCGAGTACATGGAGAACGGAGACCTCAACATGTTCCTGTCGCAGCGGGAGATCGAGAGCACGCTGACGCACGCCAACAACATCCCTTCAGTCAGGTTAGCATGCAAAACACCATCCTCTTCGTACATGCTAACATGCTAACGCCACTTGTTCGATCCACCAAGGTCATGTAGTTTAAGATGCAAACAGCAGGGGGCAACATCATCACTCTCCAAAAACACACACATGCTTTAATCAAAATCCTCACCCTGTCTCCTTCTCCTTCCTTCCCTCCCTCCCTTCAGTCTGTCCGACCTCCTCCACATGTCGGTGCAGATCTCGTCGGGGATGAAGTACTTGGCGTCCCTGAACTTCGTGCACCGCGACCTGGCCACCAGGAACTGCCTGCTGGACCGCCGCCTCACCATCAAGATCGCCGACTTCGGGATGAGCCGGAACCTGTACAGCAGCGACTACTACCGCATCCAGGGCCGGGCGGTGCTGCCCATACGATGGATGGCCTGGGAGAGCATCCTGCTGGTGAGGGAGGGGAGTTAACATGAGATGTAAATAACGTGGGAAAAAAGGATTCAATGCAGACATCAAGCTCTGGCTGTTGAATGAGGAGGAAGGGAAAACGATATAGTTGATCGTAATTAACTATCGCTAATATCAATGTCCGTTCTAACCACATCTACCCCTTTATTTCATTGGCTGGTTAGTCACTGAGACACTGATGAACCGCCGCACCTTGCTCCACGTCTCGGTGTGATCGCCCTCTTAAACATGAAAAGCTAATATCCTTAATAATAACCCTTCCTCAGCATCCTCATGTTATTCCCCCCCTTCTTTCCTCCTCTCCAGGGTAAGTTCACCACGGCCAGTGACGTGTGGGCGTTCGGCGTCACCCTGTGGGAGATCTTCACTCTGTGCAAGGAGCAGCCCTACAGCCTGCTGTCGGATGAACAGGTCATAGAGAACACTGGCGAGTTCTTCAGGAACCAGGGCAGACAGGTGAGACGCATCGAAGGCTCCCTGATGGGCCGTATACACTCCAAGTCAGGCACTAGTCCTGCATCCAGGAGTGCCTGATTTAGATCACCTTTGGACAACTGGTGAAAGCAGATCCAGTTCTTGCAAATGCTTACAACACTTCATGATTATGCATGTTTGTCATTAATGTGAACTGGATCGAGATCAAGACTTTGCAGACCTTTAGGACATGCAGCCCCACATGGAACTAGATTGTAACTCACTGACAAACTCTCAAAATGTGTTCACATGTGGCAGGTTGAAGTTCCTACTCAAAAAAGGGTGTTCAGACATTGATTTACCAGTTTTACACATGCCATACAATCTCAACAAGGATCGGGACCCTATAAGTGCCTGCAGGATAAATCTGAATGGCCACTTGATGATTGACAAGACTGGAAGGCAAACATTTGATTAGATCTTTTTTTAACTACTGGACAGTTTGACCTCTTCATACTTTTAAAAATGACTAAAATAAAGCAGAAATAAACTCTCATTGATTTATCTGGTCATAACTCGTAAACATATTCTACTGGTTACGATGGGTTACGAGTAACCATTGCTTCATTTTAAGGGCTTGTGTGCAGGATAGGAGAATCACAGCAGGTCATGTCTTTGTTGTGAAATTGGCCCTTTCACCATTTTTAGATCTCTAAAAGGTTAATCTATAATCACTAGATACACCCGGATTGTGGTCAGGCGATTGGACGGATATATTGGCGATTGGTAGGACTTTGCTGGCTGTTTCTTTGGGACAATGTTTGATATTTTATCCGGCTAATTTTGAAAGAACAAGAGACGCTCAGCAGACAGACAGAGACAGAGAGAGTAAAACAGAATATTTTCACATAAAACTCTGTGTAATAAGGGTTTAATTCGACCAAAGAGTTTGTGATTGTTGGAAAGACTAACCAAGACGGGTTTGGTGAGTTTTATTTTGTTTCTGTTGCGTTTGAATGAAGTTTGTTTAACAGAGATCTGGCGGATTTTCCAGCTGAAGCAACGATGGGATGTATTTGTATGTTCAGTAATATCTGTGTGATTACCTATGCGGGCCATCCATTGTCAGGCTGTTGGTGACTGGTTGGAAAAGTTTAACATATCGCCAAACCCTATCCTTGATACAACAATGTGTTCTGTAAGACTGACTGCATTGGTACACCTGAGGAATGCTATTTCTGGTTCTTTAAGAACCCCCTCTTTAACTCTGCTGTATTCCCCGACTAGATCTTCCTCTACGGCCCTCCACTCTGCCCACCTTCGCTCTTCGAGCTGATGATGCGTTGTTGGAGTCGCGACATACCCGACCGACCGACCTTTGAGGGACTCTACCAAGCCCTGAGGCCCCACGTCAACCAGTGAGCCGAGGCCGCTGGGATGAACTTACTTGTGTAGGACGACAGGCTGACACGAGAAGACTGAGGACTGGAATTACGTTACGAGAGTAAGTCGCGTTCAGAGGGACTGAAGAAACTGGCAGAACTGTGGTCAGAAGGTGGGTTTGTTTTGTGGTAACAGCAGCACTCTGAGAGACAAGATGGAGGTAGAAGGAGATAAAGCTGGTCAACTCAGAGGAGATCCAAACCTGTCAGTCGCTAGTGAAAAAAGATTTCTCAGCTTTTTAAAGATTTCTATCATTTCTGATTTCACAGTTTCATCCATCTCTTTAAATCCCATTTGACCAAAACGTCTTGTCGGACCTTTTGACATATCTTTTTATTACGTTGTTTTGGTGCCAAAGGTGCCTTAAGCTTTATATTCTTCTTCTGTTTGGCTGTTAAAGATGCCAAAAACTGGACGGACTCTTCAGTCTTGGTAGTTTCCCTGTACCTGTGTTTTATTTTATTTTTATTGTAAAGCACTGTCTGTGTCTCTCAGTTATTCATGTTCATATAATAACCCACACTGGAGCTAGGGTTAGGGTCAAATTGTAGTGTAGCTTTATTTTTTAGATTTTTGATTCTATTTTATTTTTCTTGATTTACAGTATTTCACTTTTGTTGGTCTTTTTTTGTTAATATGAATGTTGTCCATCTGAGGTTCACATCGCGTTGGAACCTGTGTGGTTCACAGACTGAAAGATCAGTCAGTGGCTAGTTAAGGAGAGAAAGTCGGTGGAAGGCAGACTGAAACCAAATATCAGAAATAATGTGTTATAATGTGCCTATCTTGTTGCCAAAGAGAAATAAAGACTGTAAGTGATAAAACAATAACATGATACTATTCCATTTGTAAAACTCAATATACAATTAACATCTGCCAGGTGGTGGATGCTTTCATTCAAAGTGCCTTAAACTTGTAGCATGAGTGGAACCAGTAAGCCAACATTAACACCACTGGTAGGCCTCCTGCTGACAGTGAGAGTTTCCCAGTGTTGAGGTATCACTTCACCCGTGTCTGTGTTTGTGCTGGGGCCTAAACCATGGATGTCAAGTTTGTATTGGAGCCCTAAGACCTGACATACCATGGTGGTATGTCAGGTGTCGGTTTGGTTTGTGCCTCCACAGATTAGCCAGCTAGCCATAAATAACTATTTTACATTTTGATTTCCGTTGTTTCATCACTAGAGTAAGACAACAGTGAAACAAAAGACAAACTGTTCTCACGTAATCACCGAAGGGAAACGGGGCCTTTGCAGCCTTTCAGACTAGGACAGTCTAGCTGCTGGGTTCAGTTCAGTGAATAAAGTCAGTGAAGACACTATAGGCTTGTTGGAGGAGAAGCACAGTCTCTATGTAGAGGCTAGTAAGCTAACTGACTAGCTAGCTTGCTATTTCTCGGGGGTCGTGGTAGACAGTGTATGTTTTCTTTACTTTAAGGACATACACAAGCTAACTAGGGTTGCTAACTATCCTGTATTTGCTGGCACGTCCCCTATTTTGGGCAAAATAGATTTTTCCCATACCGGACGTTCCATGTCCATATTGTGACTGAAACTCTCGTCCGACTCTTACAGATCGGTCCTTACTTACACCATGGGTGAGATCGCCTGTCATCCAATCACACGCCCCCTTAAGCCCAATAGTTATATTCAGTGTAAATGCGCCAATTCCTGCAAAAGGTTTGCTTGTAAAGTAGAGCATTAAAGCAGTAAAAGATATCAATGGAGAAAGTAGACTTGGTGAGTCACGATGCCCCTCTGAGCCCCGTTTTGCTTTTGCCAGGTCCAAATTGTGATTTTCTTTTAGATTTGTTTCCTTTTGTGGGTTACACACATAAGCCTACATAATGATTCAGGTTTAGAAAAGCTGTAGACTCAATGGAATATACACATTTGTTGCTTTCCATTTAAAAATCAATATGAATCACACCATACCAACACAGCTGTGGCATGTGCACCAGACAAAAGGTGGCGTGCCACTTTCCCTTATGTGGTTGTGAGAACGTTGGCGAACCTAAAGTTAACTTCCTTCTTTGCTTGCTGAACAACTAACTAGTAAAGCAACTGTAGAGTGAAAGGATTTACAGCAAGGTGTGTTCATATATCATTCATAGCCTGATTGTACAACATTTTATTACTAAAAACATGGATACAATTTATTTTTTGTATGGCTGTTAACGGTGTTTAGTGGTGATACAAAGGGATATCCAAAATTCTCTCTGTGAAAACCTTTGAATCTAATACGTCAACAAAATAAAACAAGAATGTTGAACCTGGCTTAATCCAATGTCCAGATTTAAGTTCTAAAGATGTATGAAAATTAGCACATATTTAATAAAATAAAGCCTCATTGAAAAATAACTTAACATTAAAAAAGTATTGTCTTAATGACAGTAATTAACTGGGGAAGTTTCATGGTGATGTCTATTAGTTGTTGTTTTTTTACCTTAATTACCTGGATTGTCAACCTTTAGGTAAACTATGGAATTGTAGATGTGGAGAAAGCTAGCTTGGGACGATGATGAGTTTTCGATACATGCACTGCATTTCTAGCCATAACACCAGGATAACCGTGAGATCAATCTTCAACCAAGTAAAAGTAAAGGTGATTGGTCAATACTGCAACTGGATTAATGGATGTGTGATCATTGTTTAAGGCTAATTATTGTCTTATGTGCAAAAGTGGTTAAGCACATTTTCATTTTTGAAATGTCTTTAGTTTATGTCCCATTCTTTTCATGTTTTAGTCGCTCGTTAGTGTCAGTGTGTTTTACATGTGTGCAGTAATTCAATTATTCCCTTTTGAACAAATTGTTCAAAATGTAAAATGGCGCAAATCAACATGATCTTCACAGGAAAGAAGGAGGAAGACCAAATATGTTAAGTTTGAGTGCATCCTTCTGTGTTTTTGTTGTTAGAGTAGTGTTTGTATTATCTGTACTGTATATTAACACTTCTAAGCGTGTGTGTGTGTGTTTGTTTTAGAGAAAATGAGTTTTGTGTTTTTGACATTCCTTTGAGCACTGGGAGCATTGGGATTAAAGTGGTTAACCGGAGTTGCTCTGATGTAACGAATGATGTTAATAAATTAGGGTGAAGGGACTTTTTTAAAGCAATAGGACAGAAAGTAAGGAAACCACTAAACTCAATCTCCCAGAGTCCTTTGCTACAGTGAGCCTGTGTATTTTGTTCTGGTTCCATTAGGAGAGATAGACGAGTCTTTTAGTTTGATAGTGTACAGTATAAATGAGCTAATATCTCAGTGTGTGAATGCAGATAGGTGTGATAATTATTGATAATTGATTATCTATCAGAATTTATAGCTTTTTTCTGATTACTTCTATTCTGGGAAGGTGTGTTTTTTCCAACAGTAACATTTCTAACAGATGTGTCCTGCTTCAGACTTGTACTGTACATAGGCTAGTAGCTGTGTATATTAATATATTGGGCGTTGGGAACTTTGTGTTCTGTCGTCCCAAGTCTTTTCATTCTGTACCCTCTCCTGTTTGTTTTCCCTCTAATAAACAGTTAAGTTTGTCAAACAGAAGAGTACACACTGTGTCTTATTTTACATTTAAAACTCCTCAAAAGGACTCCGAAGTTTCAGAAATACCATATTATGTCAGGCAGAATTCTTCTAAAATTGTGTAGGAAGTTAATGATTCTTTTGTTAAATATTTGCACAAAATGTTTGAGACCTATAAAGTCAGAAAGATCATTGATATTGTGAGTAAAAGTCACTGTGAGGAAAGGTTTTTGGTAGTATTCTCTATTCTAATGATGTTGAACCACAAAGTAGCTTCAAGCTACGCCATAAAACCTCACAGATTTTACTGATTAGTTGGACTTCTCTATTATAATATTTGACACGTTCAGAATTTTATTGAGATTCTGCAGCAGAAGTGCTTCATCCATATGTAACGCTATTAAAATCAAACCAAACTCAAAAATGATGACACTGTTTGAGTGATTGATTAGATGTCTGGTGAAGGAAGTGCAGTTCACAATTGCTTCTTGATGTGAATTGTGTCAAAAAAATGAAAGAATCAGTGCAACATAAATTATGTGCATCTGGTGGGTGTTCATGTGCTGATGTTTCAGCAGGGGGCGGCAGAGAGACAGAAACATTTGACCAAACTCTGAATCCTGCAGAGGACTTCCACCCTAAAGCACAATTTATGACACCTCAAACAGCTAAAAGCAACACTGATGAATAAGATGACAAAACCTTGAGCAGTTTTAAAATATATATATACACACTGTCTTTACTGGAACTTAGTTGCATTTTGAGCATCTTGAATGTTCTTTAGGGGTTCAAACGGTTCCAGTTACTGAGCAGATCTCTCATTGTGGATTCACTTTCAAGGTGTTTTTTTTTTTCCATGATAAACAATGGCTTATGTGTTCAGGTTTAACAACAGGGTTCACGGTGGGCAGGAATGTTACCCATGACATTGGTAATAAAACTTTACAGCCAATAAACAGGGAAACAATTAATAGGCTACTTTCATTGATTCATCATTTAACAGCCACTAGGGTTAGGGTTAGTCACAAACGGACAGACACACAGCTCATGATGTTAGGTCATCAAGCTACTTCCACACAGTAACATGATGATTCATCAGGAGTCTTTATGTTTGTGTCACAGGATGAATGTAAGTCAATATTCTCTCTCTCTTTGCTCTGTTATTGGTCCCCACCACCTTGTGAGGGAAATATCTTTAGCTGCTGAATGCTCCTCTATGTTCACCAACTAGTATCTAACTGAGTCAGTCTGCTGCTTGCTGCTCAGCACGTAGTGTACAGCGGCTTCATCAGCGCTGGTTTTGATCAAGTGGCCGTTCGGTTCCTCAGTTGTTCATTTGAGGCTTGCTCAACTGTACAGCAGAAAGAAACCTGAGGCCTTCCCAGGCCAGACTACATATATTATTCCACCAGTGTGTTCCAGTGGCCTGTTACCTATTGGACTTGCTTTGAAAACCTTTAAAGGGAGGCGTGCAGGAGGATCCTTATCAGATGATGAACCACCTCTGCTGAACTCTTTCGACCTTAAGGAGCAGTGTCTCTTCTCCGAAGTTCCTCCAGATGTCTGAGATCTTCCACCTTATCTCTAAGGCTGAGCCGAGCCACCCTACGAAGGAGGCTCATTTCTGTCTCTTGTATCCTTGATCTCATTCTTTTGGTCGCTACTCAAAGCTCATGACCATAGGTGAGGGTCGGAACACAGATGGAAGGGTAAATCTAGAGCTTTACCTACCGGCTAAGCTCCCTCTTCACCAAAATGGTCCAGTACAACGCCTACATCACTGCTGAGGCCGAATGCAAACAACTGTCCATCTAATGATTCATTTTTACCCTCATTCCTGAACAAGACCCCAAGATACTTGAACTTCTTCTTGCTCTGGGCAGTGACTCACTCACAACCCAAAGGGTGCAATTCACCTTTTTCCGGCAGAGAACCATGAGCTCAAACTTGGAGGAACTGACCTTCATCCGGACCACTTCACACTCTGCTGCAAGCCGCCCAAGTGGGGGCTGAAGGTCATGTTCTGAAGGAGCGCATTATCATTAGTGAATTGGACCTTGAGACGGGACAGATAGTGGTTGCAAGTGATGCTCAATTCCCGGTGCTATTAGCAGCTGCAATCCATTCTTGGTGAATTCCCCCTTTAGACAAAGCTAGAAAGGAAAAGGACCTAAAGGAGGCAAAACATCCCTGTAGAGCTGCAGAGTTAGTGAATGATTCACTACACGGGACACTACTCACATTACAAACTCATTTGAATCTTTGGTGAGAAGCTTCTCAAATCAAACCCTTTTACACATCTATTCTTCAGCACTGTAAAAGGGCCTTGTGTTTGATCCCAGCAACTACCAGTAGCTTAGACTTTGATAAGCTTAGAAATAATTGAATGATGTGTTTTCTCTTTCAAGCCTGACTTGCTTGGTTTGGTGAAAGGATCGTGTTCCTCTTTTGAAATAGGGTATAAGCTACCGTCTGAATTGGATGATGCTCAGGTGTTACAAAACGTTTGCTGGAAGGAGTTGCTGTTCTCTCTATTTGTCCTTGGTGGAAGCAAAGCTAAATCTGACTGGGAGCAGAGGTTTGTTTGTAGGTGTGAACCAGAGCTTTCATAAGAGCTTTCATAAGAGCTTTCATAAGAGCTTTCATAAGAGTGCTTCACGGCCAAAAGGAGATGAACACTGGTCCAGGTTGAGTTAAGTAAGACAGTTTATTGTTGCCACAAACTTCTGCAGCTTCAGGTATGAAGGATAAATGACTCTTGGTTGGTTTGATGGAGAGTCTAAAAATAAGACAACACAATGTGTTTTGGACAGACGTGTGACAAAAAGGGCTTTTTTCAGGGGCGTGACGCCAGAGGAGGCCCAGCCAAACCCAACCTGGCTGTAATTGTTGGTGCTGCTGTTGTCCTCCTGGACGAGTTAGGAGGTTTGGTTGGTTTATTCTTATCTCTTCGGTGTGAACAATATCACATCCACAAATGCATTCCGAGTAACCGCGGAGAGTCCAGAGTGCATGCAGGTACTGATTTAGGTTCAGAGTTTTCAGAGCATACAAGGACAGAATCATGACTGAAATGACCTGATGACGGGGCTTTGATTCATCGGCAAAGGGAACCTTCATTTCATTGACAAATGAAGGTTCTTTCTTGTGTCATTTTGATGTGAAGAGATATGAAACATCATAAGTGTATTTCCACACACGGCGTTTGTTTGGTGTTAAAAAGGTGCATTGGCCTTTATTGTTGCTGCCTGTTTTTCACATATTTGCAAAGGTGGAGAAACCTGGTGAAACAGCTTTTAACTGTTGGCAAAGACACATCAGAATATGTTTAGATTCAGCCACCACATCATCAGTTTTAATGATTTACTTCTGATGTTGGTCCACGTGGTATTTTTACGTTTACATGCTGCAGAGAGCCGTCGATTCACGCCGGTGTTTGAGGAGGAAGCTGGTCTCCATCACCGCAGCGACATCTGGTCACGTTAGGACAAATGAGGTGAGCAGGTGGCAGGTAAGAATGTCTCAAACATTAAAGGAAAAAATATAACTTGAATGCAATCATTGCACCTTAAGCAGCAAAATAATCTTGCAATATTTCCTCCACACTGACTGATTGACAGGTGACTTACAGTAAAACAGGAACAGAAATATGAGCCGCGTCGCTCTGATGTTTAATGGAAGGTGTGTGGAGTCAGGGGTCCGCTGCCTGATGTGGATTCAGGTTCTGTTGTGGTTTTAATGAGTCTGGCTTCTGTTACAGCTGCTTTCCAGCAGGATTGAGCTGTTCTGAGACAGATGGATGGAAGAATTGACGAGTTGGGTCCCCATTAAAATGCTCTGAGTATGTAATTGATACAAGTGGAGGGTCACATGGCCCGAGTCTTGACTCAAACCACAAACTCTCTGCAGACGTACATCCCAGAACCCCCCGTGTTTTTATCCTTTTTAAGGTCTTTACCAGAAGTCTGAAGGAGGCTTTTGCCCTTGTGTCAGTCTGGTCTCATCTAGCATTCGCAGCTATTCCTTCAAAATATAATGTGCCTTAATTCGTAGATATCGCAGGAAATAATGTCGTATGTTATCCGAGTAATCATTAACGAGGAAGTATAAAGACTGCAAAAACACAGGCCGAAAACCAGCGATCCTTCAGCCAAGAGACCGATTCTGTTCCCTATGTGAGAGTCAATGTTGATTTATTTGTAGCTTAACTTGTGTTTTAACTCAAACCATGATCTTTTCCTAAACCTGACTCAGTAGTTAGTACTTAGTTGTTTCCTGTGAAGACGGAAGTTTATTTTGAAAATACTGAAATTTGTGTAACGATCAGAAACACGTGTTGCTCGACCTTTGTAGGAAAACGCATAAAAGTAACTTTTCTTTAAATATCATAAGAACTACTGTATACGATGGAAAAGTTTATTTCTCTTTTCAGCTTTGCCAACGTTTCCACCTTATCCAAACAGGTTCCATTTGGTTTATTTTAGATGATTCCTCTCAGGGATTCTTCAAATCCAAACGTAAAATGTGCACAAAATACTACTTCCTGTACAGACTAACCACATGAATGACAAGAAAACACTTCTACTGTTTTAATGACTAACTTTTTTTTTCTCTAAATGAGCCCTGCACACCCGTACATGTGTTTTCACTTATTCTGGCCAATTAGGCCTCAGGTCCGATTGGAGGTGGACAGAGTTTTAATGGTAATTAGTTGTTGTTGGTGTTATCCCCAGACTGTCCTAATACCGATAATAAAGTTGTAGTTTGAACAGCTCAGACAGGTACTACAAGCTAACAAGGTTCAGTGAGATCAGACTTCTCTTCTCCACAGTCCTGAGAAGAAGTCCAACCAGCTGTTTTTAAACATTTTGGCCGTCGCCCATCTTGTTTTTTTGCAACCAGTGAACAGGAAGTGACCATATATGGACTGAGGAGGAGTGACGTAGAGACGCCGTATACGTGTCTGGTGTCGACCTGTCAATCAGTGTGTAGCCCCGCCCTAAAGCATCCCCTGCTTTATGGTCTGTTTGACTCTAAATGGAGCATCATTTACTAAATGAACATCATGCTGTATTGAAGAAGACTTGAAACTAGAGATTGAGACCATAAACTCCTGTTTACAATGTTTACTGAGGGAATAAATCAAGAGAGAAGTAGAGTCATTTTCTCATAGACTTCTATACAACCAGAGGAGTCGCCCCCTGGTGGACAGCAGAGAGAATGCAGGTTGAATACACTTGAGAACTGACTCAACTTTTCAGAACCGCAGGTTGACACCTGTGTCACATAAAGCTTCAAACATTTAATTTCCTCAGAAACTGTAGTTCTGCAATAGGGCGATTGCTGTCCTTCCAAGAGTTGTATGAGAAGTTTGATATCAGTTTAAAGCAAAGCTAGCTTAATGCAACACTTGTAGCTCGGTCCAAAGTGAAAAATCAACACTTTTCAACAGGGTGTTTGATTTCACAAATGATTTGCATCTTGTTTTGTTTGTGAGGTTGTGGTTATGCTGCATCATGTTCTAGGATCCGTCCTAATTTTTTTAACTGATTGATGGAATTGCCGCTTGCTTTTAACTTAAAAATAAGAACGAGGTCTCGTTTATGTAAGACGTCTTTTTAAAAGATAACTTCACCCCTAAAACATTTGTATATCACTTTCCAAAGAACGAACAAAAGTCTTAACAAGTTGAAGTAAATGGTGGCCGAGTTAAACTATATCAAAACATTGACTTCAATTCATCAAGAACTTTCTTCATCTTTGGATTCCTCCCAGTGGAGGCATGCGAGAAAAACAGTGAACTAAATGATTAACTGTAGTTAAACACAACATTGAAATGAAGCTCAGTCACATGTCTCACTTGTCTTATTTGCTGAAAGCAACATCGGTCTTAAACATCATGCTGATGGTTTTTGTGCAGTAGCCTTCTTACATCCACTCACATTGACTCATATGAAGTCAATCTACTGTATACTGATTTTAAAGACATTGTTAATAATCTCTCCTTTCTTGCATTGTCTTCATCGTTAACTCACACACTGAGAGTGTTGATGCTTTTGTTGGTGATGGTAGACGGTGCTACTGTGTTTCCATGGCTCTTTATGTGTCCTGTGTGCAGGAGGCCCCTGCAGGCGGCCGGCCCTCATTATGAAGCCGTTTAAAGCGCTCAGATCGGGCCGACACCTGCTTCTCATTGGAAACAGCAGCGACGGCTGTCTTGTGTTCCTGAAAGGGAAGTGCACAGCGCTGCGATAAACTCAAACCCGCCTTTGATCTTTACACAAATGTCATATAAAAAGGAGCTGTTGTTCAGCTTGATCACTTTTCCTTTAACATAACGGAATCCGTTTAACTGCGCACACGTGTTGCTGCTGCGAGCTAGCTCGACGCTAGCTGCTGCGTGGCTACTGAAACAATGGAGGGTAAGCATTTCTCGTGTTTTACAGAACTGAGGTGTAACCTTATGTCTTCCTTGTCTGAATTCATCTTAAGTTCTCAGCAGTATTTATATGTGTCCGCTTTTATTTCATGTTGCCCTTTAATTAATCCTTTATTAGTCCCGCAATGGGGAAATTACAATTCTCTGCATTTGACCATCCCGGAGGAGCAGTGGGCTGCTAAGAAGCGCCCGGGGAGCAACTGGGGGTTAGGTGTCTCGCTCAAGGACACCTTGGCATGTTGCCTGTAGAGGGGTTCGAACCACCGACCTTGTGGTTGCAGGACGAGCGCTCTACCGCCACAGCCGCCACCTTTGAACAGTCTTAAAGAAATATGAACTGAGAATCAATAAACTCAGATATGAGAAGTCCTCACAAATGACCACCACCACAGCTGAATGTTGAAGACAATTCATTGTTTTATTATGCAGTTCCACTAATGGCCACTAGATGGTGACATTGAGAAGCTTATACGGTAATGGCCGATGGAAATATTTCGTGAGCATCCAAACAGCTAACGTCACTTTCTCAGAATGTTCAAGGCTTTAAGGAATAATTCCACGTTTCACAAATACAACAACTCTAAAGGTCTCTTATGTACATGTTGATGGGATGAAAGTTAATATTAATTAATATTTTCCTGAAATGAATTAATAAATTAAGTAATTTAAGGAAACTTTTCATTAGTTCAAGGGGATTCATTACTAAACCAAGTGACGCAAATGTAGATCTTTTACACAAAGTAAAGGTTAACATTTTGGGTTCCAAAAAGTTGTGATAGAGGGAGCGTTGTGTCTTTTTCCAGCAAACGGATGAGCAGATTACATTTCTGTCATCACAGTGGATGAAGCAGCTGATAGTTAACAGATGCTCCATTTGTTCCTTCAGGGACTAATGAACAAAGTCATTATAGAGCTGTGGAAACAAACGATGCTTCAGTGAACTAAATGTCCTGTACATTAAGCTACAGGACAACAGGGACAACAAGGTAAACAACAGGTTCAGGGTTCAAACCAGGACTCTGAGCTGTCTTCAAGCTCTTAATGAGAAACTGTTTAAATGATTTTGTCTAAAATAGATATCGCTCCAGATTTGCACCCTGGACTTTAATTTACTGAAAGTGAATCAGCATTTATAGTCTTAACAACAGTCTATAGACACTACAGCCATGCTCAGTCACAGTGGTGCTTTGAGCTAAATGCTACTGTTAGCATACAGGCATCCTCACAATGGCAATGCTAACGTGCTGATGTTTAGCATGTTCACCAGCCATATTCTTTCCCTTGGATTGTTCCGTCTAGTCACGCCCTACTGCGCTTTGATTGCTAGTTTATCTGGCAAAATAAATATGCTTTTGGAGACAGAGACATGAGCATTGACAAGGGTCTTTGGTGTGGATGACTTTCACTCATTTAGTGGCTGGCCAATTAGCTAGGTAGTTTACTAATTCCACCATGCTTTCTTGCTACATTGGTTAAGAGAAGACAGACTTTTATTTTGAAAATACACTATGCATGTAATGAGGCGAAACTGTACATTTAGTGTGAACACAGAAGTTTATTTTGAAAAGACATTACACCTGCATTGCAACTGTACTTTTACTGTGGAGACAAAAGATTTATTTTGAAAAGACACTATGCATTTAATAAGTGGAAACTGTTTAACATTTACTGTGAACACAGTTTATTTTGAAAAGACACGAGTTTGGAGTGAAAACGTGTTAAAATACGATAATTTACTGGTGATGTAACTTATACATATTATGTAAAGTGTGTGTGTGTGTGTGCGTGCGTGTGTGTGTGTGTGTGTGTGTGTGTGTGTGTGTGTGTGTGTGTGTGTGTGTGTGTGTGTGTGTGTGTGTGTGTGTGATGTGCAGCATGTGGGTGGCAGGTTGTGTGTTCTTTACAGTTCTCTGAGAGGAGGAAACTTCTCTGTTCTGGTAAGTGCTTCAATTTTTTTAAGCATCCTGAGCGCTCAGTGGGGGGGGGGGGGGGGGGGGGGTCACCAATAAAAAACAGACAAAAGCAGCTTGGATGGATCGTACTGTTCCGCCGAACAAGTACAAGTACAGTAGCTACGTTTAGTACCATAAAACAGAGCCATGAAGGTCAGCGTTGATGTAAAGTAGAAAAAAAAGAAGAAAATCATCACTTTGTTGTAAAAAAAAGTAATGAATGACCCAAAATAACTGGAACATAGTGAACAGGTTCAACCTCTTGGTACCCTGACAAGCATCAGTGTGGACCCTCTAGATGCAGTTAGGACAGTTCAGCACTGCTTTGGCCACAGAGATAATTAGACAGGACGGTTCCTTTAAGTATACCTCGTGCTGTGGAGAGACAACAAAGGGTCAGAACAAAGATTTTATTTTTTAAAGAAAAATATCTGCTTTAGCTTCAGTCTTTTACAGAGAAGACCAATGAGATTTTAAGCTGTTTTTAGCACATTTAGCTTCGTAGAAGTCCTATTTAAACTCTATTTGTTGCATTTTATTTGAATGTTTCATGTATTGTCCCTGTCAGAGTCTTAACTCTTTGATTTGCTCTCCGGGCGTCTATCAGCTTGAAGTCATGTGCAAGAAAATCCCTCTGCAGAGATATGAAGTATTCTGCAATGACGGTCTGAATTACGTGTTTTAGTAAAAGTTCCTTTAACATTCTGAATTTTGAGACGTCTCTGTGTCGGTGCAGTTAACGGACACTCTGGAAGCCCTGCAATGCTAAACAGTAACCTTCTTAAATCAGAAGACATTCATTAACTGTTTTCTGTTGACAAAAGAAGCTTGAACAAAGCTGGAGTTCCTGCTGTTGCTGCTGTTTTGGGTTTGGCTGAAGTGCAAACTGTTATGTGTGAGGTCTGGAAATTACAAAATAAAAGCCTCAGACGCTGCTGAAGCCTTTGCATTTATTTAAGATAATCCAGATTTCTCCTTTATCTAAAAGGATCAGTGTTTTGCTGTATTGGATTCTTGTCATTTCAAACATCCTTTCTTAAAATCTCAGAGAGGCCAAAACAGTGTTTCTCGTGAATATATTTATATATATATAAGCAAATAAATCAGCTTTTACCTTCATACATCAGTGTTTTGTGTTTATCTTTGTGCATTTTGAAAAGTGACAGTTCATGCACCAATGAGACAGAAATGGCGTCTTATTGGAGAAGCACTTGTTTCATCTCTTTGTAGAGAGTTCAAGGTCATCTATGAGGTCACATGCCCAAACCTGCCCTCCTCCTCCTCCTCCTCCTCCTCCTCCTCCTCCTCCTCCTCCTCCCTCCCTCCTCCTCCTCCTCCTCATCCCTCCTCCTCCTCAGCAGTAGTCTAGTAGCTGCTGAGCTTCACTCCAGAGGAGCTCTTCATCTCTGTGTTTGGAAGCAGTCTTCATCAAACATCCATGCTTTCTCTGGGAGGATGAAGGAACTCTCCTCCTCCTCATCCTCCCTCCTCCTCCTCCTCCCTCCCTCCTCCCTCTCTCCTCCTCCTCATCCTCCCTCCTCCTCCTCCTCCCCTCCCTCCTCCTCCTCCTCAGCCTCCTCCTCCTCCTCCTCCTCCTCCTCCTCCTCCTCCCTCCTCCTCCTCCTCCTCCTCCTCCTCCCCTCCTCCTCCTCCTCCTCCTCCCATCCTCAGCAGTAGTCTAGTAGCTGCTGAGCTTCTCTCCAGAGGAGCTCTTCATCTCTGAGTTTGGAAGCAGTCTTCATCAAACATCCATGCTGTCTCTGGGAGGATGAAGGAACTCTCTCCTGAAGCCCTGCTCCTGTCTCTCTCCCACCTCTGCTTCCTCTGTAGTTTCCTGGACGTGTCTGTGTCTCAGGAGGCTGCTGGCGGCGGGGATGAAGCTCTCCGACCCGGGCTGACATGGCACCATAACGGGCAGGTCTTCAGCATCCTGGGCGGCGGCTCTCAGTACCGGCCGTCCGGCAGGAGGCGGCCCCCGGTGGTGGTCCTCAGCAGCACTAACGACACGGTCCCGGTGCCGGTCCCGGTGCCGTCCCGGGTCTCCCCTCGGGTCCCTGCCTCCAGCGACACCGCGCAATTACGCACGGAGATGCGTCGTCCTCTGCAGCCGGAGCCAGGAGGCCGCCGGGAGGACGGGATGGTCGGAGACGACCCCTACAACCCCTACAAGGCTTCTAACTCCTACCCCTATTACAACTACTACAACTCCTACTACAGACCCAGAGCCAGGACCCAGGCCCGGCACGGGTACGGAACCAGCGACCACCAGCACGGTGCGAGACATCACCTGTACTGTTACTGTCATCACTGTGATCTGAATAATGCTCCATGTTCAGTTAATAGTGTGTCCTCCTCCCCATCCTTTGGCACAGACATGCAAAGCCAAAGTGTTTCTCTTTTAGTTCTTATTCTTAGTCTGTGTTTGTTTAGAAATGTTCTGTCTCTTTTGATCATTTTCTGTCTCTTTGGTGTCGTTTTCTGACTCAATTAGATTTCTTTTTGTAGCCATTTTGTGATTCATCCATGTCGTTGTTTGGTGCCCCTTTTAGTCATTTTTGTGTCTCTTTGTAGTCTCTTTGTCTTTGGTCATTCTGAGTATCTTCCTGGTCAGTAGTGTATCTTTCACTGTTATTTTGTAGATGAAGGTCAGGGGGGTCACTGACACATTGGGCTCAGTGACCCCCCCCTATTCAGAAATCTAATGAATGAGCTAATTGTTCCTGTAGCAGCTCAATCCCTTAATTAAACTCATTCATGCAGATGTTTTTTACATCTCTGACCCTAAATTCAAGAGACATTTCAGTCTGGCCTCTTCTAATTCGGAAAATTGCATCCTATGTTCAAGATGTAGTACAGTAAAAAGTACAATAATTACCCCTGAGATGTAGTGGAGTAAAAGTAGAATAAGTACCTCTGATACGTATTACAGTAAAGAGTACAGTATTAATGTGGATGTGGTCCTGGTCCTGGTTCTAGGTCTCCCTGATCTGGTTCCTGATCCGAACTACATCCAGATCGCCACCTACATCCAGAGGATGCCCATGTACAACCTCCGCTGTGCTGCTGAGGAGAACTGCCTCGCCGCGTAAGACAACTACTACTAATACTTAATTACTTAATTACTTAAATACTTTAATACTTTTTTAATACTTAATGTAAAAAAAGTAAAATCATTAAGTTACATTCAGGTCCCAGCTGTTTTTTTAAATTTTCTTATAATTAATATTCTGTGTCTCCTTTCCTCCTCCAGCTCCTCCAGCTCCGCCCATGACTATGACACCAGAGTGTTGCTGCGGTTTCCTCAGCGGGTGAAGAATCAGGGAACAGCTGACTTCCTGCCCAGTAAACCTCGTTATTCCTGGGAGTGGCACAGCTGTCACCAGTATGTAGCTCTGCCTCCTCCTCCTCTTCCTCACGTCTCTGTGGAGCGACATCCTTACTGACCCCTGTGTTGTTGTTGTTGTTGTTGTTGTCGTCGTCGTCAGTCACTTCCACAGCATGGATGAGTTCAGTCTGTACGAGCTGCTGGACGTCCACACTCAGAGGCCGGTGGCTGAAGGTCACAAGGCCAGTTTCTGTCTGGAGGACACTTCCTGTGACCCGGGATACCACCGCCGCTACGCCTGCACCTCCCACACCCAGGTAACCACACACACTCACACAAACAAACGCGTGCGTACGCACAAACACACGCACACATACACACGCACACACACAGACTTGTTTTTCTCCCTTGTAGGGCCCAAAGGTTTTTTGCCCAAATGTGGGGTCCACCCTTTCCAGTGGTTTTACAACTCTGTAAAAATGCAGGCAAGATTAAAAAATCTATATAATAATATAATAATACACACACACTCACTAACACACACACACACACACACACACACACACACACACACACACACACACACACACACACTGACACACAAAAACACATGGACACTCACGTACACACAAACACACACAAACAAAAAACACATACACACTCATACACAGACCTTGCTGAGTCCACCACTTGCTGAGTCCAAACACAGGAATGATCAATAAGAGACGCACAGAACAAATAAATTAATTAAAAGATGTAATCAATAAGCTTGTGAACTTTAAGATGTTTAATGTATTAGTGTGTGTGTGTGTGTGTGTGTGTGTGTGTGTGTGTGTGTGTGTGTGTGTGTGTGTGTGTGTGTGTGTGTGTGTGTGTGTGTGTGTGTGTGTATGTGTGTTCAGGGCTTGAGTCCAGGTTGCTATGACACCTACAACGCTGACATCGACTGTCAGTGGATCGACATCACCGACGTCACTCCTGGAAAATACATCCTCAAGGTGTGTTTTTATTCCACTCACATTTTAGGTTTAAGTTATTCTATATTTTCCTCATTACTCACATTAGAACACCAAAATGTGGATTAAACCGCCGCTGATAATAGTCCCCAACAAACACATTTTCTTCCTGTTTGAGAAACGTTTGCTTAAAACTACAGGCAGCACCGTTCAGCCTTTAAAGTCATCATTTCTATCATATGTAATAAGATCAGACAGAAGCAATATATCAGTCTGAGAAACAGATTGAAATAGTTGATTTCAGATAGTCCCGCTGTTTTTGTTTAAAAACTTTTTATATTTTCATCCAACATCGATTTGTGCTATGTTAATAAATCATACTCTGGAATCAATCAGCCTTAGTAAACAGTTCATTGATGCCTCCTGTTGCCTACTGTTTTAGGAAAGTAGCTGTTTTGAGCAGGCAGCAACCTCCAGTTCTGAAAAGTGAAGTCAATGCTTCCTGTCATAAAGCTGCATTCTCTCTCCTGTCCATCAGGGGGCGACTCCTCTGGTTGTATAGAAGTCTATGAGAAAATGACTCTACTTCTCTCTTGATTTATTCCCTCAGTAAACATTGTAAACATGAGTTTATGGTCTCAATCTCTAGTTTCAAGTCTTCTTCAATACAGCATGATGTTCATTTAGTAAATGATGCTCCATTTAGAGTCAAACAGACCATAAAGCAGGGGATGCTTTAGGGCGGGGCTACACACTGATTGACAGGTGGACACCAGAGACGTATACGGCGTCTCTACGTCACTCCTCCTCAGTCCAGATATGGTCACTTCTGTTCACTGGTTGCAAAAAAACAAGATGGCAAAAAAAAAATACCAAACTAGACACTTCATAACATCAGTCCACAAACCAATGAGACTACACCCACTTCCTATATACAGTCCATGGAAGGAACTTTTGATAATTCGAAGTAGAATAAGACCAAACAGGTGAGCTGATGACTGTGGTGTCGTCCTGTCAGGTGACGGTGAACCCCCGTCAGCAGGTCCCAGAGTCCAACTACAACAACAACGTGGTCCGTTGTGACGTCCAGTACACCGGCACCGCCGCTCACGTCTCCGGATGCACCACCACATCGTGAGTTCCTTCATTATTACTAATTTGAGATTCATTTTATGTCTACTGTTTTTGCAGAGACAGAAGGAGTGTCAATGATTGACAGCATCACCTCAAAAACATAAGTTATCTTTAATGATCAATACTATAATAATTTTTCTTTGTTCATTTGTTTCTTGCAGCCACTGAGACAAATTCTGCAGCATGAAGTGGAAAACCAACACAAACGGAATGAATGCTATAGAGGATGAAGCTTAAAGTTAAATGTGACCAGGTTAAAGCAAAAAAGGGATCACTGTAAGACTCATGAAACACCTGAAGCAGATTATTTTAGTCAAAATGAAGCCTTAAGTCAGAAGGAGCTTTAACTGACATTAGCTTTTTCTTTAAATAACAAACCGGTATTAGTGTCTGTGTGAAGGGCTGAAAAGTACAAGTTCAAGAACAAGTAAATGTTGCACCAGGTATTTGTAAATTCATCTCTATGTTTGAGTGTAAATCCTTTCTAAGATATTATTAGCTACTAAATAGTTTTAAATTAGCGATTTGAAGTTGCACCGTTAAAACAGAAAGAGAAACTTTTCTTTATTTGGACCCTTTTCTCCATAATTTTGTGTCCAAGTAACTAATGGGGACAACAATATTTGAAAATGGTCTGGTATTGATCGGTTAATTGCGCACTTACAATGTAACATAACGTCAACTAAAAGTGGTTGTTGTAGCCACTGACAGGCTTTGATTGTTTTTTTTTTGTGTCTGACAACATTATGAAAAGAACCCTACATAGAACGAGGAGAGAAGTCTCGTTCTGGAATCTCGTAAGAGGCGACATGTTGCTGAAAGATAACATTGCAAACATGAGTGCGTTTGTTATGGCGGAGAACATAAAGCGTAGCTTAGAGTTATGTAAATGGCTGAATATTTAGAGGATTTTTTACAATGTATATGAGGTCTTTGAATTTGATTGCAGCCTGTATTTATTTATTTGAGCAAGAGTATACTGATGAAAATTCTCCTTCAAACTCAAGAGCCGATGAGGAGAGAGAGGAGGGTGAACCAGCTGCTGTGACCTTATGCACCACAGAGGAAGAACGCTGTAAGGAGACCTGTTGCCGACCGATATTCAGATTTCAGATCGAGACTTCTCTCTAAGCGGGTCTAGGTCACAATAACAAATAGACCGGATCATGTTAAAGATTGGCAAGGTTGTATTTCTCTGTAGGCTTCTTTCCTTATTGTTCTCAGACACCCATAATAACAATCTGAGCCTGTCAGTGTTAGGTGGACATAATGTAGTAAATTAAATATTCACTACGATCCTGGTTTTGGTGATTTAATTGACATGATCAACTTCAATACTTACATTTAAAATGCTCTTCACAAAGAAAACTCTGCTTCATATCAAATCAAGTTCTTCCTAAACTAACAGCCAGCCACCAGGGGGCGATCAACATCACTATAAAAATGTTATTTTGATGCAAAGATTTCTACACTAGCAGGAATGTAGCAGAACATGGAAGTGAAAATAGTTTTCTGTTTATTTAAATGTGAAAGTGCAATATAAATATATTGTCACTTAAATCAATGAATAATCAAGATGAATAAACAAGATCTCAATATTAATCAAAATATTCCTGGTTGCCAGTTTGGCCATAATCGTGCAGCACTGACTTATTTTTACAATTGCCCTTGCAGCTCAACTAAAAAAATGGTTGTCCCCATTAGTCCCTTAGATACAATAACATGAAGAAATAAGGTCCAAGTTGAAAAACACAGAAGTTCTCCTTTATGAAATGTCTTATCAAAAGCAATCAATCTGTAACATCACTAGCTGTAACTTCACGTCCAAATAATAGCAGTTTTAGGGAGCCAAACCTAACTTAGCTGCCAATCATTTTGTTCATGTAGGAATATGATTTGTATAGATTGAGAACAATTTCTGTTTCAGAGTATGTGGCATTTATGAAGTTTGGAGTAAATGTTGAATATCTGATGACAAAACTTTTCAGACAAATTTAGTTACATCATCGGCGTAACATTTTATAATTTAGGGCTATTTTGGTTTGCAGAATTTAAAATCTTACATGTTCATATCAATAATAAACAGCAAATTGTCCAACAGTACCATATAACTTCTTATACTCAAACAGGTGATATATAAGCAAGCTAACTTTAGTTTCGTAAGATAAGATAGCTTCTTAGTGAGCTATGCAACAGTTACACTTGACAGCTACATATAGGTGTATCATTTAGAACAATTGTTAAGAAGTTGGTGTGGTGCAATATCTGTGTTAATTTAGCGATGAATAAAACTCCACTTTTTTATGACTGAATTTACAAACAGTTGGTGCAACTGGAGATTTCCTACTTTTCATTGGTTACTTGAATTTTTCTCGTTTTCTGAATCGCCATTAAAACCACTTTCTCATGAGCACAGAATAATCATTCACATGCTTGTCCTCTCTGGGCTTCCGTAGGCTTATCTTTTACAACATGTGATGTAACTGATGTTTTACGGACATTTTAATATTAATTTAATGCTTTGAATTGTAGAAATTCCAGTTTCTGAACTTCCTGTTAGTTTTCATTATTTAACTAAAGATGTTTCTCTTTTGTTCATTATTGGTGCTGTAGAGTAGATCTTTCATTTTTTGGTGCTAAAAGTGGTTTTCACTTTGTGCCATTTTGAGTCCACAAACTGAATTAAACCAATAAGAGGGACATGAAAAAAAAGCTTTTGGTGTAAATCCTGCTAGGAGTCAGACTTACAAACCAACTTGTGCCTTTCTGTTGGTGAATGCTGTATTGAGTGTGTAATCAGAGTACACAGTGTGTGTACTTGTAATGAACAACCTGAAACCACACATACCTGCAGAGCTGTATATATGCAAGCTCACATCTCATGTTATCAACCTGCATTACTGCTTCATATCACATTATTAAAGCTTGCTTGACTGTGATCAGTGTTGACGTCTCTATGTACATTTTCAGTGTGCGGATAAAGTGAAAACTAAATATTGGAAAACACAATATTTACAATATAAATACTTTTCAAAAGCAGGCAAATTAAAAAATACATGTGATTTGAATCGCTGATGGAAACAGATGTAAATGAAAAACAATACTTGTTTTTCTCCTGCACACAAAGTGTTCACATTCTGCTGCCACGTAAGAGCTTCATGCAATTTCTAACTATTCTCTAAAGTCTTAGAAGTGCTAATATTTGTCTCTCAGGAGAGTATTAGCTGGGTCTGTCAGATACTCACACTCCTCTAGGAGATTAGGCTGGTAAGCATGATTTTAATCCTTTTGTGCATACACTTTATTTTCAAAGTGACATCTGCCTTCCTCGAAACATAAAGAAACACAGGTCAGCAATTTCATTTCACCAAACAGCAAAGTTTATTCTCTTTAAAGTAAAACAAGAACGAAAAAACTTGCAAAAACAAGTCTTTAATATCAAACCATGTCCTTGTTAACAATACATAATCTAACCTTCTCAATTCATCCGTTACGTTACAATGAGGGGAGAAATAAATATTTAATCAGTAGAAAGTATGTCAGAGTTAATCCCAAGGTAAACTGCAGATTCAGCATCATTCAAGCTATTGTTATTCAAATCTTTACTTAACCTTTAATTTACTTAACCTTTAATTTACATTTTTAAAGTGTTTTATGATGTGTGTAGAGGTCTGTATGGTTAAACTGTAACAGGCCCTGATGCAGATTCTCAATCACGTCTACTGTCTCTGGTGAGTTCATTCAAGGTCACAAAGTTATTATTATCCTTTTTCCATACATTTTTCCATTAACTACCAGTTCTTCATACTTTCAGCTAAATAAAACATTCAAATTTCAAAATGTTCTTTAAGGAGATTTAAGCTTGTATTCAACTACTTTTCTACCCATTATGCCTTTTGAAGTTCAAAGTATTCCATTTACTGCCTCTTCAGTTAATTATTTTCAACTTCTACCTTTTGACCTTTTGACTTTTTAGCTTCCTTTTTCTAGAAATGTATTCAGCTCTTAGCTTCTTTAGGCGATGCAGTTCATATTCTTTTGTAACCTTGGCCAGATCTGTGCCTTGCCACAATTCTGTCTCTGAGCTCCTTGGGCAGTTCCTTGAGTGCTGCAGAAATGATTTTGACCAGATCTGTGCCTTCATTCTCATTTGTTCTGACATGCACTGTGAGCTGTAAGGTCTTATATAGACAGGTGTGTGCCTTTCCTAATCAAGTCCAATCAGTTTAATTAAACACAGCTGGACTCCAATGAAGGAGTTCCTTCGACCCAGAACCATCTCAAGGAGGATCAGAAGAAATGGACAGCATGTGAGTTAAATATGAGTGTCACAGCAAAGGGTCTGAATACTTATGACCATTGCAAAAATTTCTACATTTCTGTTTTTTTCTGTCAAGATGGGTTGCTGAGTGTACATTAATGCGAAAAAAAATGAACTTTTTCGATTTTAGCAAATGGCTGCAATGAAACAAAGAGAAATTTAAAGGAGTCTGAATACTTTCCGTACCCACTGTACACTAACTAATCCCCAACTAATCCTGATTAATCTTTTAAAATGGCACCAGTGAGACGGACTTATGGACTTCATCTTTCTACCTTTATTAAATGTTCAATTACATTTTTTAAGGGAGATAATAACTTCAACAGCAGGTGAAATAGTGCCTGATATAGTTCCACTTGAATAATGGCTAGTCAGTTAAAATGAAAAGCATGCTGTTTTTGTCTGATAGAAATTCAAGATTCAAGAAATAAACCGAATATTCAACACAGACTCACAGACCATCAGTTTCTCAATGCTTAAGATTTTTAATTTGCACAAGACAAGAAAGAAAGAACAGTGCCAAAAGCAACAACACATGTAATCTGGACTTTTAAATACCTCAGAGACGATCCAGCTCCTGTTTATGTCACTTCTGGAATGGAATAATGGTGGTAACTTGAACTCGTATGGTCAAAACCCAACTGGAGAGGTTTAATTTGCTCCTCAAAGCCTCCTTTGTGTGCAATAATTCAACATGTCAAACATCAACTGTACCAGATTTGTAGTTTTTGTCTTGTTCTTCTTATGTTTCTACCCCACAACCCCTTTGTATCTCTCTTTAGAAATGGACAGAGCCAGCCATCATGTCTTTGTGACACATATTGTATAAGTACTTTGAATATCATCTGCAGAAACACACAGTTAATGTTTATCTTGTTGTGTATTGAAATCTATATTTGCACACGTTTCTGTATGTTTTCTCATTATACAGAGTTTTGATACTGTTTAACGTCGACATGTGTGAGTTCCTTAAGTAGCGTTACAGCGATAGAAAAGAAATAAAGAGAAATGGACCAGTGTTTTGTGTTTTTCACTGATGGATCGTGCCTCCCTTTCAGCCCAGGAATCAGGTGTCCATCATGGTGCAGACTGATGGGAGCTTAGCATCACACGGCATGTAATCCAGGCACACTTTATCTGTAAGTACCCAACAACACACAGTCAGTCAGTGCTACACATGTTGCGTGTTTAAATTGTGTTCTCAAGGATAATTGATTTACCTCCAAAGACCAACTTTGCACAATGGTGCTCCGGCTGAGCAGCTTCTCCAGAACACCAGCCCTCAAATTTGGATTCCTGACTGCTGGTCCAAGAGGAATCCTGTGAGGCAAAATATAACAGAATATTGGTTTAAATTAATATAAACTCATATAATATAGTTTTTAAGGCCTCCCTACTATTAGTCAATTAACCAATTACATTATCGTTTTAGTCTTAGATTTCGTGAGCTTGATTAGTTGTTATTTGTGCTTATTTTCACGCTGAATTACTTATTTTCTGAAAACGTTCCAACACATTTTTGCTAAACACAAGATTTAAAATGGGGCCTTCGTGTCAGTTTTACAGATCTTTTGATTAAATCGACAATGACGTTGATTAGTAGACAAAATTGTACGAGTGTTATTCTACTAAGAGTTTCTTGAGTCGAAGACAGCACTAACTCTTTAAGTCAGAACTTGTGTAATGATAAATATATATATATATATACCTCTGTTGAATTAAAGCCTCCAACCCAGACTTGTTTGGTCTCGATACCGGCACTGTCTATCGCAAGGAGAATGGAGTCGAAGTACTCGTCGCCAAGCAGAGAAGAAAGGTTTCCAAACATTACCTGGCAGAATTCCTACAGTGGAGATAAACAACGTTAGTAAAGGACGGCGAAAGAAGTCAAATTAATGCAGAAACATTCTACTGGAATATAAATATATACATTTACTGTACTATACTTAAGTACAATGTGTGGTATTTTATTTTAGTACTTTCTACATCTGCTTCCCTACATCTCAGAGGTAAATATTGTACTTTTTACTGTACTACATCTCAGAAGTAAATATTGTACTTTTTACTTTATTCATTCAATACTTTTACAGTTATTCTTTCATTTAGCTGATAATACTTACAAACTTTTACTTCAGTGAAGTTTTGAATGCAGGACTTTAACTTGTTCATGGTATTAGTACTTTTACTGTAGCAAAGGATCTGAATACTTCTTCCACTGAATAAGAAATCGGCCCGATTACCTCACTTTCAGCCCAAGTCCTCTCGAATGGAACGAAGAGGACACAACCAAAACTGGCCGGGGTCCAACCTTCAGGACAAAGTGAATCCTCCATAGAATCCTCTTCCTCTTCTGAAGACGATATGTCTAGAATTCAACAAAGCAGGTATTGACTTTTATTTATTTTGTTGTTATATCAGTATATTTATGTATGTATATACATGTCTCAAAAAGGTATTATTACAAATCTGAACAAATGTGAACTCACCTGGAACAGAGTCCCCTAGGTCAGCAAATGATTCAATTGTAAGGATAATTTGTCCATCTAAATATCAACAAGAAAGCAAATAAGCGTCTTTTTACGTAACAAATATTGCTTGAACAATAAAAAAACATGAAAATGGAAATACTCCAGTAAAATACATCTACTTCAAAAAGATTGTTCTTATATACAGTACACAACCAAAACTGGCCGGGGTCCAACCTTCAGGACTAAGTGAATCCTCCATAGAATCCTCTTCTGAAGACGATATGTCTAGAATTCAACAAAGCAGGTATTGACTTTTATTTATTTTGTTGTTATATCAGTATATTTATGTATGTATATACATGTCTCAAAAAGGTATTATTACAAATCTGAACAAATATGAACTCACCTGGAACAGAGTCCCCTAGGTCAGCATATGGTTCTGGTTCAATTGGAAGGTCAATTTGTCCATCTAAATATCAACAAGAAAGCAAATAAGCGTCTTTTTACGTAACAAATATTGCTTGAACAATAAAAAAACATGAAAATGGAAATACTCCAGTAAAATACATCTACTTCAAAAAGATTGTTCTTATATACAGTACTTCAGTGAAATACTCACCGGCAACTCCAGCCAAAACCAGCATTGCACAGAAAAGCGCAGACGCAGTGAACATCTTCATGGTGGAGATGATGTTAAAGAAGATGAACTGAATTAGGATGAAAAACCTGTTGGAGAAGGATCTACAAGCTTCAGTCTTCCTGTGTGGAGGTGCTGAACAAGAGAAGAACCAGCTGTTATATAGGCCTACATTTACAAAATCAGGACCTGAGGCCATGGACACTGACTGAAAGCAAATATTAATTTAATCTGCATCCCCAAAAAGATGAGTCAAAGTATGCATTTTAACTAACATAACTATTTTATAATTGTATTGTATTTATTCAACAACGCCCTAATTCTGTCTCACACGTTGCCCAAAGGCTCACCTGACAGTTGCTCAATACAAACACTAATATAAATGTTACACCCACTGCGAGTCACTAGCATAGGGAATGACAACCAAGGTGTTTAAGAGTAGAAAGCGAAAACATTATTTTGGGGGGAGAAGTTTTTCCCTTATCGTTTCGAAGGGTCCAAGGACATAGGATGTTGTATGCTGAACAGATTGTCAAGCCCTCTGAGGCACATTTAGGATTTGTGTTTTTTTGGCTTTACAAATTCCCACCTCAATGAGTAAAATACTGCAGCGTTGTCACTGCAAGCTTCAAACTTTGAGGCTCTAGACACCCCTTTAGTGTCCCTAAATATATGCTTCTAACATTCTTTACATCTTTTCAAAATGAAAACTTCCCTCTACACAGGAAGTTTAGGATAAGGCGACAACACCACTTAGTTTGGTGTAGGAGAAGAGTTGACATTAACACAAACTACTAAGGATCAGCTTTTGGCTGTTTATGTGGTTCTGATGGTTTAATCAGAACAAACCAATATGAACCAGGATGGTTTGCTGCTGAGAGTGAAGGCTGAGTGTTCAAATTCTGAGATCACGGTTCTCTGCTGGAAAATGGTGGATTGCTTCACTCCGGTTGGGGGAGACTTGTTACCCTTAGTGATGAAGTTAACGTATTTGGTGAGGTTGTTAAGGAGTGTTATGCAGTTATGCCGACTTCATGGTGAACAACAACTTACCAGTTAAATTGACTTTCCAACCCTCATGAGCTTTAAATAGTGATCAAGAGGATGAGATTGTGGATGCAAGTGGCTAAAATGAGTTTCCGTCACTTGCTTGCTTGGCTGAACCCTCAGAGATGTCAGTGGACCAGATGAGGAGGTTCAGGCATCTGATAATGATACATGATGCTCTTGGTAAACTTCCCATGGAGGTAGACATCTGCAGTAGAGCCAGAGTACTCTGGAGTGATTATAGGGTGCATCCCATCTGGCCTGATAAACCCTTTGGATCCTACAGAAGTGGCTTGAGTATGTGGCTTGATAGAATAATGTCTCAGCTACTTTGCTTGGCCTGATATCTGGATGGTTGGATGGATGGATGGATGGATGGATGGATGGTTGGATGGATGGATGGTTGGATGGATGGATGGATGGATGGATGGTTGGATGGACACATAGATGCTTGTTATCTTTTTTTAATATTGTCAGTGTTTTGCTAGCGAGGGTGTTTGCAGAGCAATGTAGCGACATTAAACAACAATGGATCTATGGCTTTTAGCACACTAGCCTTCAGCATGCTATACTTCAGCCTTCATCATGGCGCACTAGCCTCGAGCTATCACCCAGGTTGGCTATCTTCCTGTCTGCTCCTGACCCCAAGCGTATCAAGACCTTTTAGATTTTGAACAGTCCCCTTTATTGGGAATTCCCCCTGGCGATCTCATCAAGGTATCAAGGTATCCTGGGTATCCTAGGTATCTAGGAGTCGGAGCACCCAGAACGAAGCCTGGGTCTCAGAAGCGTTGATTCCCCAAGCTGTCAAGTGCTACAGAGTATCAGCTGTTCAGCGATGGTGTGTTACAGGATTGCATTCCGGCTCGATTGGTCAATAATATTTGGACTACTGAAAGACATCTCCAATGCCAAAATCTAGTGACGTTGCCTCAAGATTCTACAAATGGATATAGAATATGTTCATAGAGATACTGAAGAGGAGACAGTTTAGGTGGCAGAGGATATTGTTTGACTAATCAGCAGCATGCAGTGTATCATTTCACAGGAGCAGTCAGGTTGTTGAATCCTACAAAGTCTTATTTGTTATCATCAAAGTCTCCGATAAGAAGCAGACCCAGATCAACCTGGAGGAATTACATCTTCATATACATCATAATATAATTAGTCATAACTGCTGTGTGCTGATGCAAAAGTTTTACGCATGGACTGGAGGCCAAGAGAGAGAGTGGAGTTTCCATGTAAAATAAATATTTGAACAGTACCAGGTGTAGTTTCACTCAGGCTCAACCTGATGGACTGTTAAACTGTTAAACATTTTGAATTTGACATTTATTACATACTTAAAATCTTACACCATTTGGAGGCCGTTCTGTTACCTGGTTTTACTTTAGATAACATGATCAGTAACCACAAACTGAGCTAACACAAGAGTTAAGTGTTGAGTTCATCTCTACTTGTGTCAAAGTCTGATTTCTATTCTCTGTGGCTGTTCTTGCTTCAGTTCCGTCTTTACATGTCTGTTTTTCTTCAAAGTGCACTTTGAACAACACTTTGTAACACTTTGGTTAATGACCAACTGCCTGCAAAACTACAGACATTCCCATGAGCCCCAGCTGCACTTTGTGTTTCGTGCTAATGTTAGCATGCTAAAATACTAACATAAGTTGGTGAACGTGGTAAACCTTCACCGACACGTATTCATTGTCATTTTGACCACGTTAGCATGCTGATGTTAGCATGCTGATGTTAGCATTTAGCTCAAGCAGTGCTTTAGATAATCACCCACTTTACGCCCCTGGTCCCATTCGGCGTGGAGGCTGGTGTGATGACACCACAAGATGGTCTCTAGTGGTGATTTGAGTAATTATGAAAAACAAAATGTCTTGAAATATTTGCTTTTAAGACAATGATGTGGCATGAATAACAAAACTATATACATAGTAGGCAGCAGTGGCGTCTGACAGTCAGTGGGTTTCAAAAACCAACAGTGTGGGATGTGGTGACCAACATCCAAACTGATGTGCTTTAAAATCAACATATGGTGATGACAGTCGTCAAGATAAGTAAGTGTATAAATAAGATGATCTTTTCTCTCCACACAGGAAGACCACAGACTGAAACTGAGAAAGAAGAAGAGAAGATTGTTCTCCAGCAGGTTAGTGATGACTCTCCTCTCTTTACTCTCTCCACATCTTTTCTCTCCTTCCTCTTGTGGAGTCACTACGACTGCTATGTTCATTTCAACTCCCTTCAGGATTTTTAGTAAGCGTCTCTTTCCTTTTAAAGCTGAATCATCATCTTCAACATCTGCATCATCTCCACCACGAAGATGCTGACTGTGTCTCTGCTCGTTTGTGCCATGATGGCTCTGGCTGCAGCTGATGGTGAGTATCAGTGTTCAACTGTCTGTATAGTTAAAGAATAGTACAGACATTGATGCATGTGTAGATCCGTGTGCAGATAAATGTGCAGATACACTTTATAAAGAGCCTGATGTTACTAGTGTTTAAGTCATCCATCCAGATCCATGTGGAGATTAAACAGGAGGGGGACTTGTCATGAGGACCTGCTGCCCTCAGACTCCACAGCTACACCTCAATATTCTGTTACAATATTATTTCATTGCTTCCATTCTCATAGACGCTTCCACCGTCAGCCCATCAGTCGATGTCCGTTCTTGTCCCGATGGATGGAACGAGAACAATGGTCGCTGTTTCAAATTTGAGCCAAGACTTCTGACTTGGGCTGAGGCTGAGGTAATCAGTGAAACACTCTAAACTAACTTTATTCTGACTAATCAGCATTTTCCTCTGACTTGGTGTCTTCCTGTTAATATTGTTATTTATAACATTGATAAATGAACGTTTCATTTCCATTTGCTTCCTTTTCCAACGCTGCATGTGGCCATAATAAGACACAGTAGCTTTGAGCTAAATGCTAAGATTTTAACATTAATTTCACTTATTTCATATTGGACACACAAGAAGCGATAAAACACACGCACACATTCACAGTCTCATAGTAATCCAAATGACTACCTCAACTTTTTGTATACAAATAGCTCCCGTTAGAAAGATTTTGTTTGTTTTATTTGGAAATCATGTTTTACATGTTGTGGAAATTCTGGGCTGCTTGTAGCGCTACAGGAGGACACAGCTAGTGTTGGTCAAGATTAAACAAATGTGTCCAGTTAAAGCTGCATATGTGAGCAGGGACCACAGTACAACAGTGAAGTGAAACTCTGAATAGTTTCTGTCACTTCTTCAACAAATATTCACTTACACAAACCTTCGTCCTCCTGCTGGTGGAGGAGACGGACACATGTACAGCTTTAGAGTGTAACTTCACGTCTGTCTGTCTGTCTGTCTGTCTGTCTGTCTGTCTGTCTGTCTGTCTGTCTGTCTGTCTGTCTGTCAATCTCCACTGTAGAAAAACTGCCAGAGCATGAAAGGAAACCTTGCATCTGTGCACAGTATGGAAGAGGATCAGTTCCTTCAGGCGATGATAAGATCACAGACCTCAAATAATCCCGACAACTGGATTGGAGGCTCTGACTGCCAACAGGTAATTTATCACTACAACAGCTCTGATTACTGATTGGATGACACAATATTTGGCTCTGGAGTGATGGCAGCGTTTTCTCCTTTTCGTTCTGGTGTCTAGGGGAACCTCAAGGTGACATTCAGGGTTGTATCCCGATGAATCATGGAGGTAAATCAGAACATATTATTTGAGCTACTGTTAAATTACAAAAGTTGAAAAAACAATGTTGGCTGTTAATATCTGAAGTGCAAATTGCTCCGTTTAGCAACATGTGAATACATTTCTCTGTGAATTTCATTTTTTTTGTCCATGTGTTGCTTCTTTCTCTGTATTGTGAAAATATTAACCTTTACTGATATTCCTTCTGGTGAGATACTGAAGCTCTAACGGACTCCTTTGTTTCATGTGTTCACAGCGGGAACTTGCTGGGATGATCAACAGTGTTCCTCCTACAACCCATCTGTCTGTGCCATCAACATGTGAGACATGCTGTACCAACCAAACACACAAGCACCTGCTGGTGTGTGACAGTGTGAATGTATTATGTGTTAGCACATCTTTAATTCTCCCTTCATCTGTAACACTGCTGAAAACTAATCTTTGATGTAACAATTACAACTCTGAAGCATTTAAACAAGCTGGTCTCACATTCTTTTGTTAAATGTGATCTTTTTCTCCTCAAACAGCATTATGGTGTCACAGCATTTTCAGGGCAATATATACTGTCACAAAGTGACATCGGAAAGATGATAAAACCGATATTTAATTAATACAACAATGACAAAATCTTAACTCATTAACATCTTTCAGGAACTGCTCTCATGACCCATAGGGCACTTAATGGTCAGACTCTCAATTTACCATGTGTCTGGACAGACTCAGAATAAATAAACTCACAGAAACTTGAGGTAAATCTTAAAACTCAACCATTTTATGACCTTCAATAAGGCTTACCTCTCAAGGTTTTATGACCCAACATTTCTGGTTTTACAAACCCTTCATTCCTGAGGGAGACAGGGACACATCCAACTGTGAAAAAACAACTCAAAGAAACTTGATAAAAAAAATAGATGTACCTTAATTGATATGCTACTAGTCTCAGTTAGTCCTTGTAGTCTATATATATATATATATATATATATATATATATATATATATATAAGAAACTCACTTTATGTGTAAACCATTCACAAATTGACTCTTTTGAGAAGCCTGCTTGACCCTGTTGAAGAGGAGAGTGTTAGTGGGAGAGTTCCCTCCCTCCCTCCCTCCTTTGTGTAAGTGGCAGAATCCCCATTGGTGTCAGTGATTGAAGCCAAGAAGTGGGAGTGCTGCAGCAGCTCTCTGTGTACAGACTGGAGTAAAGTATCATACATGCAGACATCGATCATACGTAGTTCCTATAAATAATCTGAAATGAGAGAATCTCAATATACTACATTATCGAACAATATTAATTCAAGTTAATAAAAAATAAAAATAAAATAATAATTAATTTGTCAGAATAAATAGCACAATTGTAAACTGTATAAACAGATCAACAGGATAATCATTTAAGCTGAAATTAACTTTTTTGGTTGCCTGTTGACTTGGAAGTGTGTGAGTGTGTAAATTTGGGAGTTTTTAAGTGGCCATTGTGGGGATTAAACACCCAGAGTGTGTGTGAAGATATGGAACTCAGAATAAAAAACAACAAACAAAAAGATAAAAGCAAAAAACATCAAGAGACAATCAAATTGTTTAAGGTTGAAGGTCATCGCTACAGGACAAGTGTGAGAGATGGGCTAGGTGAGCTAAAAGGAAGAAAAGCAGAAGTAGATAAAATGAAGGCAGAAAAAGATAAGACACTTAACCCCAAGTTGATATGTAATATACTACTGATTGTAAGTCGCTTTGGATAAAAGCGTCTGCTAAATGACTGTAATGTAGTGTAATGTAATGATATGGATGTTGTCGGGAAGCATGGGGCAGGAGAGACTGACGGGGATGACACCATTGAGGATGCCAAGGAGCAGGCAGATCAACGCCCAGACGGTGATTCAGCCCTCCGGGGGGGGGGCCAGAAACCATGAATCAGATGAGTACGATGCAACCACATATATTCCAACCCATGTTAGACCAGAACCTATGCCAGCATTGCCATTTAAACACCATGTGGAAATAGGGGAAGGAGAAAAACAGTAGAAGATAGAAGTGGTTTTAGGAAGAACAAAACTGTGTGGGCATAGTACAGGTAAACAAGTGTCAAATGGGGATTAGACCAGTGTTTAATCACGACAGGAGATCAGCTTGATGTCCAGGTCAGAATGAGCCAAATGTGGGACCCAAATTATGTATATTATATGCATGCGGAAATAAAAAAACATAACTATGACCATTCCCACTATCTCATTGGTAAGCGAACAAACAGCAGGTAGAGCCGACAGTTATTGGATGTGTGGTGAAAATGTATTATTGAATATTCTGCCGCCAAAATGGGTTGGACTTTGCACATTAGTTCGGATGAGGTTACCGGTATGGGTGATATATGAGGGTGTGAGGGATACAATCACAATGGGGGATTTGTCCGATAGGAGGCGTAGGTATAGAAGACAACACACGCAGGATCAACATATCCACTTAGACGCTATAGGAATACCTAAAGGGATTCCAGAGGAGTTCAAAGCGCAAAATGAGATCCAGGCTGGATTTGAATCTATGCTGCCTCGGATTACTATTAACAAAAATGTGGGCTGGATCAATTATATCTATTACAATCAACAGAGATTCATGAATTACACTGATGCTTTACAATATTCAAACTGGACTTTCAACCAGAAGACCTGAGGTCGACACCACTGTGTTGTTTTATGGAAGTCGTTTTGTTGCCTAAACCTAACTATTGATTTTAACATGTGAAAAAGTCATTCCGATGGACACATGAGCAACAGATTGCATTTCATGACTATTTCCCAAACTGCAGTGAGACTGCTTTGGTCTGTCGCCCCCCCACTCATCACCCACAAGGCTTGGCAGACAAAGTAGTCACAAAATGTAATCTATTGGTTTTGTGTACAGGAACAAAAATTGTCCGTTTTCTTTTGGCTGCTCGGAACAAGTAGGGAACATGTGGGAAAAAACGTTCTCAGACTGAGCCTGAGGTGAAGCTAAAGCTGGCTTCCTTCCATTATTTACTTTCCCTCTCTCTGCCTCAGGTTCATGGGTGCAACCTTTACATCAGTACAGCAGTTATGAATACGTTGTGAACTCTTGCATCAAAAGAAGATTGAGAAGCACAAGATGTGCAGTATGTTAAACTGATCTAATATGTGAAGGGTTGGGAGTGTCACTTTATAAATGTATTCACATATAATTACTAATAACTTGTTTAAAAATGGAGTCAGTAAGTTAATGCAAGTATTACAATATGACTTTGTTACTTTCCATTACTTTTGGATTACCTAGATGCCAAATATGCTGATAGATAAAAGATAAAAGAAACATTTCTTAGTATTTAAAGCAGAAAAGATTAACAACATCACAGTTCAGTGTGAGTTCTGTCCTCAAGCGTTTGAACGTTGGCGTTGCCGGATGTTAACTTTAATCAAAAAATTTAATTAAACCAACAGGCTATGTCCTGTTTTATGTTTGCTGGACAACACTTTGAAGTTTTTCACTACAGATTAAAAAAAAAAAACTTGATGGCTGCAAAATGATAATTTTGCACTGTCCTGAGATGTTTTTCCATTTTCTGCTTTAAAAACAAAAATAACATAAAACATTTCCATCCTGTAAAGAGGCCTGTGTGAGAGACCTATGTGTTAAAGTGTTGTAATGTGGGCGCATGTGCATGGTAGTAAATTCTTTATTTTAAAATGTATTTTATCCTGCTATTAATCCCCATTGTCACTTCATGGATGATTGAGTGTTTTTGTTCTGTAACTGTATTTACTGTATTTACCTTTTTGTTTGTGTCCTAATAATGTAACGACGTTCTATGTATCCGTTACTGCACAAGGCAGAGCACATTTATATTGTTTCTTAGAGATAAATATAGTACTTGTTACTGTACTACATCTCAGAGGTACATATTATATTTTTACTGCATTTGTCTGACAGCTTTAGTTTCTTCTCAGATGACAGTTTTTCATCCTCTTCCTGTCCAGGTTAAACCTCGTATCTCCAGATGTGTTGATGTTGAATGTTTGTGATGAACTGAAGGATGAAGTGTTTCCTTTATGTGTTGAGAAAATGCTCCATAGCAGCAACGCTACAAACACATCGCTGGTGATTATTAATCCAGAAACATCAGCTATAACAGGACTTTTTTTTTTTACTGATCAACCAATACTTTTGCATTTAGTACATTAAATACATTAATATACTTTTGCTTCAGTTACGTTTTGAATGCACGACATTAACTTGTAGTGGAGTGCTCTCACAGTGTGATATGAGATATACTATATACTATAGTCTTTCCTTATATTATGTATTTATATTATATATATCTGAACAGCTGAACATTCATGAGAAGTCTAACTGTCTTCTGCTGTAAATACACTTTCACATCACTAATTCATTCTTTTTCTATGATAAATTTTGATTATTTGCTCAGAGAGAAAGAAGAAAGAAGCCCTGAAATTAAAATCACTGTTAAAGTAGAAAAGAATATATAATTATACATTTTTATCTTTCAACATTAATGTGCGATTTTTAAAATGTATTTTAAATTTAAAATGTCCTTTATTGACTCCATTTTTCATACTGTGCAGCATTGTTGTCTTGCATTGGAACAAATGAGTCCACTGAAACGTGAACACACCTTTTACTCCACCTGACCAGAAGCCCCTCCTCCTCCTCCTCTTCCTCCTCCTCCTTTGGGACTTTGGTCGCATTTCACCTGCAGAGACTCTCAGAAACACAAAACAGGTATGCAGGCCGTTTATTCCATGTTGTGTATCATTTGTTTGGACTTTATATCACATATGAAATATTGGAACCGTAAACCTTCGAGCTTCAGAGCCTGAGGGGGATTTTCAGGATGAAACATGTTTAATGCGCATCATCGGCCCTTTGTTGAAAATGAAAGTGAAACTATCCTCTCACGACAAAACGGGAGAGAGCAGGAGAGGAATCAGAGTGCTTACTTAATTATTATTATTATTATTATTATTATTATTATTATTATTATTATTATTATTATTATTATTATTATTATTAATCCATTTGCTGCTGTAAAACTGCACTGTGGGTCAAATAAAGGATAATTTATTATTAAAGGATATTATATTATCATGTAAAGTCATTAAAATGTGCTCCTTCTTTACCCGCTGCAACATTAAAGCGATGAACAAATGAATGCATCAATAATTATAATACAATAAAATCATATTTATTACTCTGCATGATGAGCACTTTTAGTTTTTGTAATTAAAGTATATTTTAAAAGTAAAAGATGTGAATACTTATATATATATAACTAGTTATCATTGCAAAAGTTTTTTATTAGGCACACGTGGGTGACACTTATTCAGTGTAGTCAATTTTTTTATATAGCTCAAAATTACAAATTTGCCTCAGAAGTGCAAAGGTCCAGCAGTAAATCTTCCTGCATGAAGATAAAGTTCAGTTTGTGATTTATACTTCATTTAAAGTTTTTTAATAATATCTTATTAGTGTACAAAGGTCCAGCAGTAAATCTTTGCATGAAGATAAAGTTCAGTTTGTGTTATAATGATATATGTTAGACTCTTCGTTTAAAAAATCGTGTTGGGCCTTTTTTATGAACGTTTTCATGACATTTCAACAGAGTAAACAATGAATCCATTAATGGGGACATATTTATATAATGGAAGTAATTCTTAGTAGCAGCCTGACTTACTTAAAGACCAACAAGACATATTCAGATGAACTTATTTATGATTTGCGAGTGTAGATTAAAAGCAAAACTCAATTCAAATATCTACGTGTTTTACAGCTGGAGTCTCAGTCCTTGTTTTCTGAAGCAGATTTAAATGTTTGAGATCTTAAAAAGCAATTTTCATTGAGTTTGGAAAAAGTAAAGAGGATCACTGTGAGGAACTTTAAACTGGTCCTGAACCAGTCTCAGTTTAGTCCTGATCCTCTATAGACCTCCATCAGTAAACGAGACCATCAGAGAGAAGATTGTCTGTTTCTGTCATGGGTGTGGTGTGGACCCAAAAGCAGTACGACCAGGAGACAGATAAAGTTCTGGAGCTTTATTTAAAGCTCAGCACACAGCAGATATACAGGCAGGGTCAGACTCACATTGGGAAACAGGCAGGGGATCAGGCAGACGGAAACCAGAGGAAGCGGAGGCTAAACTCGTGGTTGGGGACAGAAGGCTAAGGCGGCTAACCGAGGCAAAGGCAAGGTAGGAATCTGGTGGTCGGGGACAGAAGGCTGAGTCATTGACCGGGGCACAGGCAAGGCAGGGAAGTCCAGACAGGCAGAGTCGGCAACGGGAAATCAGTCCAAGGGAAATTGCTGGACGGTCTGGCATGAATGCGGCGAACGATCTGGCAGCGAGTGTGTGACTGACTGGGGTTTAAATACTGGAGGGAGTAGGTGCAGCAGAGTGAGCAGGTGAGAGTGATTGTGCTGATGAGGTGGGTGTGGCAGACAGGTGCACTGCATGAGGCTGATTAGGTGAGTGAGGGAGAGTGTGGTGAGAGAGAGGGGGCTGGGCTGTGAGCTGGAAGTGGAACTGGGAGTGGCCGGAGTGAACTGAGAGAGAGTGACAGGCAGGTGAACAGAGTGAGCCAATTAGGTGAGTGAGACAGAGTGACAGGGAGTATGGAACTACTGACAGTATGGAGGAAGAACTGTGACAGTTTCTATAAAGTTATTAAAGCTCGTCATCGGGTCGGATTCTGGAGAAACCACATTAAATCATGCAGGTTTACCAGAAACTCCTTCAGCTCAGACTCCAGCAGAGACCAGTCCACCGTGGACAGACCCAGATCCAGCAGAGACCTGTCCACCGTGGACTCAGATTGTGCTTTACTGCACCCTTCGACCAGCTGTCGGAGCTCCGGAGGGAGCTCCTCCTCCTCCTCCTCCTCGTCCTCCTCCACCAGGAGCAGAGCTTCTCCTCTCTGGGAGTCAACACCAACACCACGCTGCTGGAGACCCAGACTGTATTACTGGACACGCTGGAGGGAAGGGAGGCACGGGAGAACCAGAACCAGGACTGAGCGGGTCAGACTGTCAGACCCTGCTGCAGTAAAATGAGAGGTTTTCTAAAGGGACTCTGGTGCTCAGAAACACTACCACTTTAGTCCACAGGGACCGCCAGAATCAACACAGAATGAAAGTCCCCTGTAGTAGCTTTAAATTTGTTATTTGAGCTTTTGAACAGAACATCCGAGTGAAGCACATAATGTATTTATCTTTATTATCATTCTCCTTAACATTTTGTTTCTGTTTTCAGACTCCAAGATGCGTCATGTGACGGACAGACAGACTCTTAAATTCCAGTATGGTGCCTTCACTGTCCTGGTTTTCCACAGTGTTGTCTTCCTCGCCGTGATTCACTCATGTAGCGGTAAATGACACATTACAGTCATTTAGCAGACGCTTTTATCCAAAGCGACTTACAATAAGTGTATTCAACATAGGTATTCAAGAGAACTACTAGTCTGTGCAGCTCCTTCAGCCACCGGCTGCTTCACCCCCGGTGTGTGAAGGAGAGGTACCGCAGGTCCTTCCTTCCTGCTGCTGTCGGACTACACAACCAACTCTGCTCCCAGCAGACCACATGACACATGACACTAAAAACCTGTGCAATACAAATACACTGTCCAATTATAGTTATAAAAGGTTTTTTTCTGTCTGTAAATATAATATTTCAGTTATTGTTGATTTCTTCTGTTTTTTATTGCTTATTTATAATACTTGTTTTTTTTTTTATTTAAATTTTTATTTTATCTTGTTTTTCTTTTACTATGTATCTTGTGTGCACTTTACTCTCTGCTGCTGTAATCCTGCAAATTTCCCCGCTGCGGGAATAATAAAGGATTATCTTATCTAATCTTACTAGTCACCAGAAGTCATAAGTGCATCTCCTTTCTTAAACAAGCATCTAAAAGCATAAACCAGAGCAAAAGTATAGTGCAGAAACCAACTAATACTAATACAATAAGTGCAACAAACTAATCACTAACACGTAAAGTAAAGTGTGCTGGAAAGACGGCGTGTCAATCAGAAACATGTTTGTTTTCAGGTCAGTCCGATGTCATCGGTCCATCTCAGCCAATAGTGGCAATAGTTGGTGATGACGTCATCCTGCCGTGTCACCTGGTCCCCGTCATGAATGCTTTCGTCATGACTGTGGAGTGGGCGAGACCAGACCTGGACCCCAGGTTTGTCCTGTTGTGGCGTAACGGCGTGGAGCTGGAAGGTAAAAAACACCCGGCCTACAGAGGAAGAACGTCTCTGTTTACCGACCGACTGAAGCACGGAGACGTCTCGCTGAACCTCTCCTCTGTGAGATTATCTGATGAGGGAAGATACAGATGCTTCATCCCAGATTTTGAAAAGTCTCCTACTATTCACCTTGTTGTCGGTAAGTCGGCACATTTCTCTTTTTTCACCTTTTTGGTTTCGCTAAGAAGCAATTCAGCAGGTGTTTCGGTTAATTGAAAGAGTTCAATTCAATTCAATTCAATTTTTTTATATAGCTCAAAATTACAAATTTGCCTCAGAGGGCTTTACAATCTGTGCACATGCGACATCCTCTGTCCTTCCCTCACATCGGCACAGGAAAAACTCCCCTAAAAAACCCTTTAACAGGGAGAAAAAAGGAAGAAACCTCTGGGAGAACGACAGAGGAGGGATCCTTCTCCCAGGATGGACAGAATGCAATAGATGTCATGTGTACAGAATGAACAGCATAACAGAGATACAACACATTCAATGTATATGACATAAATGATTCATATAATCACAGTAGTAAGCAGAGTAACGAAGGAAAAAATGAAGACTACTTATAATAACAGCAGCAATTATTATAGTAGAATTATGAAATAGGGAATAGTAATAGTAATGTGACTAGTAATAATAATGGTGGTAGCAGTCGGTGTCAGCCGGGTCACAGCAGGAGGCCCGACCACAGTCCAGGTACAGCCACGATTTATAGAAGCCTGCGAAGCGAGAAAGCACAACGACTCCAGGGTAGAAGCAAGTCAATAAGCGCCTGTACTGCGGCGATGTGTTAAGTCGCCAGGTAGTTAAGTTAAAGTATCAGAATGGTATCAGGAATGATATCGAAACTTCTCTTTTATTCTCCCCTGTTTAATACTTAAGATCTTCCTCTATCTCTACCTTTAACGCACTCAAACAGACAGATGTGGAAAGGTTTATTTTTTAATCTTAGTAATAAAGCTGCCTCTAGGTCTTGCCCTATCTTTCTCTCTCACACATATCAAACTTAATTTCAAATGCACATTTAATAATCAAATTTTTGTCGATAAGGGTGAATTAAATTTGGTCAGCTTGTGTACTGGTGAGCATTTATTATTTTGTTCTTTTACAGTTTCATTGTGAACTTCACAATAGTTGTGCAGAACAAAATAAGCATTAATAAGAAAAGGCAAGTCCTCCATTTTGTGTCCAGTGCACTCCTTAAAAAACACAAACCGTAACTTCAAACGTACGCTCATAAGGCTGATAACGTCGCTGGACAAGCTGCTCGCTAATCGCTCCACTAACAGCTGCTGGTAGCACTCTACTGGTATTGGTATCACTTTAAGGGTACTGGTTTTGCTACTGGAATCGCCATTTCAACGATACCAAGCCTACTACAATGGATGCCAAAAAATGATGAAAACGATGATGTCGCTCAATCGCCTGGCGTTCTGCCATCCCCGCACAAAACCTGCTCAAATTGTTGCAGCGCCTGATTTGGTGTGAATGCAGTCAGAACTTTGTCTATATTTGCACGTGGCATCGTAGCGTGAGCCCAGTCCTCACAACGGCTCGAGCTCAGAGCGCTGTTCTTTGCATTATTCTCTGAAACGCCAGAGGGCGTACAAAGGAAATGAAATGTGAAGAATCAAGAAAACAACAAGTGTAACTGACAAATACGCCGGTTGAGATCTTGTAAAGAAAAGCTCCAATAACAGCTGCTTCCTCCTAATGTCGGCAGTAGTAGAATTATATAAGTGATCAACAACGGCATCAGTAGCAAAACGCATTTCCGCTTGTCGGCTAGGCTAAAAACAAGCCTCACTAGTCTGTTGTAGGCCACATGTTGGCCTTTGTTGTTGCTCAAAAACTGTAATTCATAGAAAGTTTGATCACATATTTAACCAGAGCATCTGCAGATTCATTTGATACCAAATATGATATGATCCACTAAAGTGAGGCAAGATATGAGATGAATGAAAACCTGTTTCTGTTGACCGCCATCTTGACTGAAAGGCTGCATTCACACAAAAGCAGGCGTGGTGTAAAACAGCTCCAGTCCTGGGTTTCAGTACTAAATACCTTTAAAGTAACGACAGATTTAACCCAGTACCAAGTACTGTCAAAACTCCTCTGTCTAACAAAACCTGCTTTTTGTGGCTAGATCTCGGAAAATGAACAATTTGTAAGATTTTGCTTGCAGCCAATCACCCACCATAGCCAAGCATTTCTGCTTTTTAATCAAACATTTGATTGACCCAACCTCCGAAGCGGCTACAACCCATACAGCCGGGATTACCTACCTGCACATGGGCGGCTAGAAGCTAAGTGCTAACTTAGTAGCATGAGCCAGATGGCGCTCCTGCTCCGAGCCCACACAATGGCATTGATGCTCAATGGCACTGTCTTTGCGTTGTTCTCTGAAACGTCAGAGGAAGTACAGACAAAATAAACTGTGAGGAAGCAAGAGGAAACAAGAGTAAGCGGCAAAACGCCAGTTGAGATCTGGTAAAGATCTGTACTCTACTGAGGACACTTTTCTAGTATGGACATGTTCTGTGTTTCATTTCAGATCAATCCTTCATGCTCCCTAGAACTCCCGGTACTCCCGGTACTCCTGGTACTCCTGGTTCTTCTGATACTCCTGGTAGTCCACATGTTATTATTGGCTCGATTATTGGCTGTGCTGCGTTGGGGTTTATTCTTGCAGTTCTCTTTGTTGTGTGGAAACGGCGACAGAAGAAATCCAGTGAGTGACAAATTGATTTCCCTTTTTTCCAAATGTTCAATGTGCTGCTGCAGCCTTTATGACTGATTTGTGTTTTAATCCTGTCAGCTTTCTTTTAAAGTAAAGTATTTGTTTCTACAACATTTGTCATTAGCTTTCTATTTTGGAATGAGTTTAAAAATCCTTAAAACTTTTGTTAACACAAGCCAGTTTGACTTTTCTTTGTCATTTGTAAGTTCATTACAAGCTTCATCCGTCTCTCTTCACACAGACATCCAGAGGAGGAACCCCGAAGATGGACCTGAGCAAAGAGAGCCACTTATGGCAAGAGGAGAGGAATATAACAATGTGGAGAGTAAAGTGGAGGATGTGATTGAATCTCACAGTGAAACACGACAAGATCAATTTGTGACAAAACCAGAGGTGGACAGGGCAGAAGAAGAGAGCGACATTAAATCTGTACGCTATGAAAATGTACCTCTGACTCCAACAGAAGGAGAAACACACCAAAACACTGAGAGCGAAGGAGGGCAGACAATACTGGATTGCTGGTGCAGGTGGAAGACGTACAAAAAGAGCAACAGCAAAATGTCCAGACTGATCAGGAGGTACAGAAAGAAAAAGAGACAAACCAAGAGACAATGAACAATGTGGATGAGAAAGACGCAAAGAAAGAGAACAAGGAAAAAGTTGATTCTGAACGGACGGAATGGAAGAAGCTACGGGAGAAAAAAAAAGAAAGGGAACTGGTCCAAGAAAGAAAGAGGCAGCAGACAAGTGTCAAACCACAGGAAGGAGAGCAACATCTTTTAGGAGGGAAAAAACAGGAGGGGAGTAAAGAAGAACGTGAGGATACAAACGTAGAATATGAGGAGGGAAAGCAGAGTAACATAACTACAATGATAGAAGGGAATCAAAAGGAAAAATTGATGGAGTCAAAGAAAGAGAATGTGGGGAATAAAATGAAGCTTCCATCAGAGGTCAAAACACAGGAAGGAGATGGCAACAAAACAAGAGACAACATCAACGATCAGGAGGAAAAGCAGAACAACAATAGGAGTAGGACAGAAAGGGAAGAAGAGAACCAAACAGAGACATTGAAGCAGATTGAGGAAGTGAACAATGTTAAGGAGTCAGAAGAGAAAGAAATGATGAAGATGGTAGAAGAGAGGATAGAGTGCAAACCACAAGAAGGAACGCCAAATCTTTTAGGAGAAAAAACACCGGAAGAGAGTCAAGAAGAACATGAGGATACAAAAGGAAAAGATCAGGAGGGAAAGCAGAGCAACATTACTAGAACGGAAGAAGATAACCAAAAAGAGACATTGAAGGTGACAGAGGAAGAAAAGATGAAGACTGAAAAGAAGCTTCAATCAGAGCTCAGAAGAACAGGAAGAAGATGGCAACCTGCCAGTTGTAGATACCAGCAAACGAGAAGCAGATCACGATAATGAGAATGGAAGTAACATTACCACAATGACAGAAACGAAACTGGAGAACCAAACGCATCAAAGTAATGATGAACCAGAGGAGACAAAGAAGGATGAGAGAGACACTAAACATCCATCAGGTGGTCGAGAAGTCACAGAGAAACCAGACCTGAAAATACATCAAGAAACAACAGGGAGGGAAAACGAAAAGCTCCAAGAGGAGCCTGAGCTCCAGGCAAAGCAGCTAGAGGAATCCGCCAAGGAGAAGGAAGAGTGTGAGGAAGGGACGGAAGAAGGGATGCAGATTGATGAAGGAGCTGACACTGATGGAGGTCAAAAGAAGGAGGTCAGACATGAAGGACAGCCGCAGGAAGAAATCACATCCAGAGTCTTCATTTTTCAGGCAGCAAGAAGGAGGAGGGGGAAGGAGATTAACAAAAGTCCTGATAACGGTAAAAGTCGTATCAAGAAACTAGGGAAAAAACAACGTGAGCAAGAAGAAGAGCTCCACGGGGCTCAGCTACTCAGCAAGAGGACGCATCTGGAGCAAGAGCCAAAAGAGGATCAGATGGAGGATGAAGGAGAAGCTAACATGGAAGTGATAGATGAAGCAGAACAGGATGAAGACATGGAACTGTAGACTCCCGATGTCAACACTGACTGGACGTAAAGAGTTGAAGATGCTTTCGCGTAACGTCCCTGAGGGTTAAATTATGTCCCTCTGTCAAATCGTTGACTTTATCTTTCAGACATTTTAAACCCTTTCTGATGAATATTGTACTTTTTTTTACATATCAGATATAAATATTATACTTTTTACTACATATCAGATATAAATATTATACTTTTTACTGTACTACATATCAGATATAAATATTATACTTTATACTGTACTACATCTCAGAGGTACATATTATATTTTTACTACATTTGTCTGACAGCTTTAGTTTCTTCTCAGATGACAGTTTTTCATCCTCTTCCTGTCCAGGTTAAACCTCGTATCTCCAGATGTGTTGATGTTGAATGTTTGTGATGAACTGAAGGATGAAGTGTTTCCTTTATGTGTTGAGAAAATCCTCCTACTTCTTCAGATAAATAAACTCTTTAAAAACCTCTTGGATCAGTTGGGAAATTCATCGTCACAAAGCTGAAAACTGTTTGTTCTTTTTAGAGATACGAGGTTCTCACATAAACATGATGATCTTATAGAATATGATGCATTGAAGTAGATTAAACCAGCAAACATGATATAAAGGAGTTACAATTTGACATACACATGAATGCAGCAGGAATATTAATCCAGAAACATCAGCTATAACAGGATTTATTTTTTTTACTGATCAATCAATACTTTTACATTTAGTACATTAAATACATTAATATACTTTTGCTTCAGTTACGTTTTGAATGCACGACATTAACTTGTAGTGGAGTGCTTTCACAGTGTGATATGAGTATTTTTACTGCAATAAAGGATCTGAATACTATAGTCTTTCCTTATATTATGTGATTATATTATATATATCTGAACAGCTGAACATTCATGAGAAGTCTAACTCTGTCTTCTGCTGTAAATACACTTTCACGTCACTAATTCATTCTTTTTCTGTGATAAATTTTGATTATTTGCTCAGAGAGAAAGAACAAAGAAGAAAGAAGCTTTAAAACTAAAGTCACAGTTAAAGTAGATTGTATTATACATTTTTATCTTTCAACATTAATGTGCGATTTTTAAAATGTATTTTAAATTTAAAATGTCCTTTATTGACTCCATTTTTCATACTGTGCAGCATTGTTGTCTTGCATTGGAACAAATGAGTCCACTGAAACGTGAACACACCTTTTACTCCACCTGACCAGAAGCCCCTCCCTCCTCCTCCTCCTCCTCCTCCTCCTCTTCCTCCTCCTCCTTTGGGACTTGGGTCGCATTTCACCTGCAGAGACTCTCAGAAACACAAAACAGGTATGCAGGCCGTTTATTCCATGTTGTGTATCATTTGTTTGGACTTTATATCACATATGAAATATTGGAACCGTAAACCTTCGAGCTTCAGAGCCTGAGGGGGATTTTCAGGATGAAACATGTTTAATGCGCATCATCGGCCCTTTGTTGAAAATGAAAGTGAAACTATCCTCTCACGACAAAACGGGAGAGAGCAGGAGAGGAATCAGAGTGCTCCCTTAATTATTATTATTGTTATTATTATTATTATTATTATTATTATTATTATTATTATTTCTATTTGATTATATAAGTATATATAGAATAAGGTCACTCACGTTCACGCTCTGATTCTCTCTCCAACTGTGATAGTTTAAATTATGTTCTCAAGTTTACATGAAAATGTAATATACGAGCAGCAGAGGGGCCACTGAACGTCTCATGTTTAGGAATATTAAGATCATAAATGTAAAGTTTGAAAAGTAAACAAGTCCTTGCTGTACTTGTTTCTGCTACTGTATACTTCTAATCCACTACTTCTGAAGTGAAGTACTTTTTACTGCTCTACATTTTTCTCATGACAGAAATAGGTTATTAATAACAATATATATATTCATGAGTTATCATAGATTAAGAATTGTATTAATCCCTGGTGGAATTAACAAACAAACCAGCAGAATAAACATTCAGTCAGAATATATCTTGTTTTAGTTTTTTGTTAGTTTTACAGTTTACTTATTTAATATACTTTTTAATTTTAGTTTATTATTAATCCATTTGCTGCTGTAAAACTGCACTGTGGGACAAATAAAGGATCATTTATTATTAAAGGATATTATATTATCATGTAAAGTCATTAAAATGTGCTCCTTCTTTACCCGCTGCAACATTAAAGCGATGAACAAATGAATGCATCAATAATTATAATACAATAAAATCATATTTATTACTCTGCATGATGAGCACTTTTAGTTTTTTTTAGTATATTTTTTTGTAATTAAAGTATATTTTAAAACATAAAAGATGTGACATACTTATATATATATATAGTTATCATTGCAAAAGTTTTTTATTAGGCGCACGTGGGTGACACTTATTCAGTGTAGTCCAAAGGTCCAGCAGTACATCTTCCTGCATGAAGATAAAGTTCAGTTTGTGTTGAAACTATTTCAACAATAATATCTATTAGACACTTAGTTGGATAAAGAAAAGTTGTCATTTCTCTTTTTTCACCTTTTTGGTTTCGCTAAGAAGCAATTCAGCAGGTGTTTCGGTTAATTGAAAGAGTTCAATTCAATTCAATTTTTTTATATAGCTCAAAATTACAAATTTGCCTCAGAGGTCTTTACAATCTGTGCACATGCGACATCCTCTGTCCTTCCCTCACATCGGCACAGGAAAAAGCCCTATCTTTCTCTCTCGCACATATCAAACTTACTTTCAAATGCACACTTACTAATCAAATTTTTGTAGATAAGAGTGAATCAAATTTGGTCAGCTTGTGTACTGGTGAGCATTTAAAGTTTTTTATTAGGTACACGTGGGTGATACTTATTCAGTGTAGTCCAAAGGTCCAGCAGTAAATCTTCCTGCATGAAGATAAAGTTCAGTTTGTGTTGAAACAATTTCAACAATAATATCTTTTAGACACTTAGTTGGACAAAGAAAAGTCGTTAAAAAAAAGAAATCGTGTTGGGCCTTTTTTATGAACGTTTTCATGACATTTCAACAGAGTAAACAATGAATCCATTAATGGGGACATATTTATATAATGGAAGTAATTCTTAGTAGCAGCCTGACTTACTTAAAGACCAACAAGACATATTCAGATGAACTTATTTATGATTTGTGAGTGTAGATTAAAAGCAAAACTCAATTCAAATATCTACGTGTTTTACAGCTGGAGTCTCAGTCCTTGTTTTCTGAAGCAGATTTAAATGTTTGAGATCTTAAAAAGCAATTTTCATTGAGTTTGGAAAAAGTAAAGAGGATCACTGTGAGGAACTTTAAACTGGTCCTGAACCAGTCTCAGTTTAGTCCTGATCCTCTATAGACCTCCATCAGTAAACGAGACCATCAGAGAGAAGATTGTCTGTTTCTGTCATGGGTGCGGTGTGGACCCAAAAGCAGTACGACCAGGAGACAGATAAAGTTCTGGAGCTTTATTTAAAGCTGAGCACACAGCAGATATACAGGCAGGGTCAGACTCACAGTGGGAAACAGGCAAGGGATCAGGCAGACGGAAACCAGAGGAAGCGGAGGCTAAACTCGTGGTTGGGGACAGAAGGCTAAGGCGGCTAACCGAGGCAAAGGCAAGGTAGGAATCTGGTGGTCGGGGACAGAAGGCTGAGTCGTTGACCGGGGCACAGGCAAGGCAGGGAAGTCCAGACAGGCAGAGTCAACGGGAAGTCAGTCCACGGGAAATTGCTGGACTGTGTGGCATGAATGCGGCGAACGATCTGGCAGCGAGTGTGTGACTGACTGGGGTTTAAATACTGCAGGGTGTAGGTGCAGCAGAGTGAGCAGGTGAGAGTGATTGTGCTGATGAGGTGGGTGTGGCAGACAGGTGCACTGCATGAGGCTGATTAGGTGAGTGAGGGAGAGTGTGGTGAGAGAGAGGGGGCTGGGCTGTGAGCTGGAAGTGGAACTGGGAGTGGCCGGGAGACTGAGAGAGAGTGACAGGCAGGTGAACAGAGTGAGCCAATTAGGTGAGTGAGACAGAGTGACAGGGAGTATGGAGCTACTGACAGTATGGAGGAAGAACTGTGACAGTTTCTATAAAGTTATTAAAGCTCGTCATCGGGTCGGATTCTGGAGAAACCAGATGAAATCATGCAGGTTTACCAGAAACTCCTTCAGCTCAGACTCCAGCAGAGACCAGTCCACCGTGGACAGACACAGATCCACAAGAGACCAGTCCACCATGGACAGACCCAAATCCAGCAGAGACCAGTCCACCGTGGACTCAGATTGTGCTTTACTGCACCCTTCGACCAGCTGTCGGAGCTCCGGAGGGAGCTCCTCCTCCTCCTCCTCCTCCACCAGGAGCACAGCTTCTCCTCTCTGGGAGTCAACACCGACACCATGCTGCTGGAGACCCAGACTTTATTACTGGACACGCTGGAGGGAAGGGAGGCACGGGAGAACCAGAACCAGGACTGAGCGGGTCAGACTGTCAGACCCTGCTGCAGTAAAATGAGAGGTTTTCTAAAGGGACTCTGGTGCTCAGAAACACTACCACTTTAGTCCACAGGGACCGCCAGAATCAACACAGAATGAAAGTCCCCTGTAGTAGCTTTAAATTTGTTATTTGAGCTTTTGAACAGAACATCCGAGTGAAGCACATAATGTATTTATCTTTATTATCATTCTCCTTAACATTTTATTTCTGTTTTCAGACTCCAAGATGCGTCATGTGACGGACAGACAGACTCTTAAATTCCAGTATGGTGCCTTCACTGTCCTGGTTTTCCACAGTGTTGTCTTCCTCGCCGTGATTCACTCATGTAGCGGTAAATGACACACATCACTAACACGTAAAGTAAAGTGTGCTGGAAAGACGGCGTGTCAATCAGAAACATGTTTGTTTTCAGGTCAGTCCGATGTCATCGGTCCATCTCAGCCAATAGTGGCAATAGTTGGTGATGACACCTGCCGTGTCACCTGGTCCCCGTCATGAATGCTTTCGTCATGACTGTGGAGTGGGCGAGACCAGACCTGGACCCCAGGTTTGTCCTGTTGTGGCGTGTCGGCGTGGAGCTGGCGAGTAAAAAACACCCGGCCTACAGAGGAAGAACGTCTCTGTTTACCGACCGACTGAAGCACGGAGACGTCTCGCTGAACCTCTCCTCTGTGAGATTATCTGATGAGGGAAGATACAGATGCTTCATCCCAAAATTAAATAAGTCTCCTACTATTCAGCTTGTTGTCGGTAAGTGGGCACATTTTCCTTTTTTTAAGTTTAGTTAGTTAGAAGTGAGAAGTGGAAATAATTCAGCAGGTGTTTCTGTTAATTCAGAGCATCAAAGAGCAACTTCCAGGTTGAATTTCTTAAACTAATTTTTTTTTCCTGTAAAATGATCATTTGAAAAGTTAAAACAGGATTTTATATGTTTTACGAGACATGAGGAGAGAAATTAAGAAGAGCAGGAATCTTAAAACTTAATTTTTTGTCACATCAGGGAGGCGGTGTCTCTGCTTTGACACGGCGTGCGGTAGAACGATGCATTGAGTCTTTTCTCTCTAGTTTCACACTACATTTAACAATTTTCATCATGATTAGTATGAATCGGACAGGTGTTAGCGAAGAGTGTAATATTAGCGAGAGCTCGCAAAACGTCAGCAAGTTGGCAATATTTTACGGTGGAAAATCCCACCAGTATAATGGGGATATGTTTTTAACGCCCTGGTACCAGATCGGTACTCGCCAGGTACGCAAGTTAAATAATCACAAACGGTATCAGGAAGGAAAAAATGGCATTGGGAGTTCTTTTGTATTCTTGCCTGTCATGCAACACTATTTCATTCTTCTACTTTTGGGGACGAAACTATTAAAACTACTATGTTAAATGTAAATATAGCAGTTAGTGCCTGAATTAACTGTTGTATCTCTTTTTAAATATATATTATTCAAGGAAGGAAGAAGAAAATCAAAAACAGTAGTATATGTGTATAAAGTTTGATGATATTTTGCTTGGTTACTTCAGTAAGCCAGTTAGCCAGTAATGCTAGCATTAGCTTCTCATCAGTGAAACCACTTCTAGTATGGTCTAAAGCCTCTCGTCCTTAGGTGCTGTCTCCTCGCCCGTCATCCTGATGACAGAAAGCAGCAGTGGCGGCGTGTTGTTACAGTGCGAGGCCAAAGGCTGGTATCCAGAGCCTGAGGTGGTGTGGCTGGACGGAGAGGGAAACCCCGTCCCTGCTGGACCTGCAGAGACTCTCAGGGGTCCTGATGACCTCTACACTGTGAGCAGCAAACTGACTGTGGAGAAGAGACACAGCAACTTCACCTGCAGAGTCCAGCAGAAGACCATCAACCAGACCAGAGAGACACACGTCCAGGTTGCAGGTAAATAAAGTTATTCATGTGATCACTTAGGCTACATCCACACTAATATGTTTCTTGTTTTATAACAAGTTTTATAAACAGTTTCAGCATCGTTTTAGAAATAATCTCAGTCTGTACTAATTCGTCAGAAAATGCATATCAAATGACAATTCAAGTACACTGGGCATGTGTGTGCCGGCGTTAACAGGAAGCAGATTGGTTGCTTAGTTACAAAATACAACAGAGTTGTATTGTTACTCTTATAATAAATGGTCATGTTTGTTTCTCTAGATTTTTCACACTCAAACAGACACATTTAGTTACCAGGCTGCCTATAGGTATCTCTATCTATCTTTCACTCACACATCAAATTTACATTAAAAGGAAAACCTACAAATCAAAGTTTCACTAGATTATGGATCAATAAATTTGGTCAACCCACGTCTCTCACTTGTTTCCTCTCGGTTTCGTTGTTGTCTGTTCTCTCACTCGTAGCTCTGCTGGTGCCTGAAGTCCCTGTCGGAATGGAGAGCATTTATGCTTTTGTTCTTTTACAGTTTCTTTGTGACCTTCCCAATAGCATGCATAACAAAATACAGTCAGGTCCATAACTATTTGGACATTGACACAATTGTCATCATTTTGGCTCTGTACACAATCACAATGGATTTGAAATGAGTGCAGACGTTCAGCTTTAATTTGAGGGTATTTACATCCAAATCAGGTAAACACTGTAGCAATTACAACAAATTATATACGTACATGGTCCCCCTTTTGAAGGGACCAAAAGTAATTGGACAAAGTAACATAATCATAAATCAAATTGTCACTTTTAATATTTGGTTGCAAATCCTTTGCAGTCAATGACAGCCTGAAGTCTGGAACCCGTAGACATCACCAGACGCTGGGTTTCATCCTGGTGATGCTCTGCCAGGCCTCTACTGACACTGTCTTCAGTTCCTGCTTGTTCCTTGGGCAGTTTCCCTTCAGCTTTGTCTTCAGCAAGTGTAATGCATGCTCAATTGGATTCAGGTCAGGTGATTGACTTGGCCATTGCAGAACATTCCACTTCTTGCCTTGATAAACTCTTTGGTTGCGTTTGCAGTATGCTTGGGGTCATTGTCCATCTGCACTGTGAAGCGCCGTCCAATGAGTTTTGAAGCATTTGGCTGAATATGAGCAGATAATATTGCCCGAAACACTTCAGAATTCATCCTGCTGCTTTTGTCAGCAGTCACATCATCAATAAATACGAGGGAACCAGTTCCATTGGCAGCCATACATGCCCACGCCATAACACTACCACCACCATGCTTCACTGATGAGGTGGTATGCTTTGGATCATGAGCAGTTCCTTCCCTTCTCCATGCTCTTCTCTGTCCATCATTCTGGTACAAGTTGATCTTTGCCTCATCATAGGATGTTGTTCCAGAACTGTACAGGCTTTTTTAGATGTTTTTTGGCAAACTCTAATCTGGTCTTCCTGTTTTTGAGGCTCACCAATGGTTTACATCTTGTGGTGAACCCTCTGTATTTACTCTGGTGAAGTCTTCTCTTGATTGTTGACTTTGACACGGATACGCCTTCCTCCTGGAGTGTTCTTGATCTGGCCAACTGTTGTGAAGTGTTTTTCTTCACCTGGTAAAGGATTCTTCGGTCATCAACCACAGTTGTTTTAGTTGGTCTTCCGGGTCTTTTGGTGTTGCTGAGCTCACCGGTGCTTTCTTTCTTTTGAAGAATGTACCAAACAGTTAATTTGGCCACACCTGATGTTTTTGCTATCTCACTGATGGGTTTCTTTTGATTCTTAATGATGGCTTGCTTCACTGATAGCGACAGCTCTTTGGATTTCATATTGAGAATTGACAGCAACAGATTCCGAATGCAAATCCCACACTTGAAATGAACTCTAGACCTTTTATCTGCTCCTTGTTAATGAAATGAGGGAATAACACACACCTGGCCATGGAACAGCTGATCAGCCAATTGTCCAATTACTTTTGGTCCCTTCAAAAGGGAGGGACCACGTATAAAATGTCTTGTAATTCCTACACCGTTCACCTGATTTGGATGTAAATACCCTCAAATTGAAAGTCTGCACTCAAAGCACATCTTGATTGTTTCATTTCAAATCCATTGTGGTTGTGTACAGAGCCAAAATGATGAAAATTGTGTCAATGTCCAAATATTTATGGACCTGACTGTAAGCATTGATAAGAAAGTCCTCCGTTTTGTGTTCATTGCCCTCCTTAAAAACGCAAACCGTGACTCCAAACGTCCACTCCTTAGGGCTGATTATGCCGCTGGACAAGCTGAAAACCTGTTTCTGTTGACCGCCATCTTGACTGAAAGGCTGCATTCACACAAAAGCAGGCGTGGTGTGAAACAGCTCCAGTCCTGGGTTTCAGTACTAAATACCTTTAAAGTAACGACAGATTTACCCCAGTACCAAGTACTGTCAAAACTCCTCTGTCTAACAAAACCTGCTTTTTGTGGCTAGACCTCGGAAAAGAAACAATTTGTAAGATTTTGCTTGCAGCCAATCACCCACCATAGCCAAGCATTTCTGCTTTTTAATCAAACATTTGATTGACCCAACCTCCGAAGCGGCTGCAACCCATACAGCCGGGATTACCTACCTGCACATGGGCGGCCAGCAGCTAAGTGCTAACTTAGTAGCATGAGCCAGATGGCGCTCCTGCTCCGAGCCCACACAATGGCATTAATGCTCAACGCACTGTCCTTTGCGTTGTTCTCTGAAACGTCAGAGGAAGTACAGACAAAATAAACTGTGAGGAAGCAAGAGGAAACAAGAGTAAGCGGCAAAACGCCAGTTGAGATCTGGTAAAGATCTGCACTCTACTGAGGACACTTTTCTAGTACGAACATGTTCTGTGTTTCATTTCAGATCATTCCTTCATGCTCCCTAGAACTCCCGGTACTCCCGGTACTCCTGGTACTTCTGGTTCTTCTGATACTCCTGGTAGTCCACATGTTATTATTGGCTCGATTATTGGCTGTGCTGCGTTGGGGTTTGTTCTTGCAGTTCTCTTTGTTGTGTGGAAACGGCGACAGAAGAAATCCAGTGAGTGACAAATTGATTTCCCTTTTTTCCAAATGTTCAATGTGCTGCTGCAGCCTTTATGACTGATTTGTGTTTTAATCCTGTCAGCTTTCTTTTAAAGTAAAGTATTTGTTTCTACAAATTTGTCATTAGCTTTTTATTTTGGAATGAGTTTAAAGATCCTTAAAACTTTTGTTAACACAAGCCAGTTTGACTTTTCTTTGTCATTTGTAAGTTCATTACAAGCTTCATCCGTCTCTCTTCACACAGACATCCAGAGGAGGAACCCCGAAGATGGACCTGAGCAAAGAGAGCCACTTATGGCAAGAGGAGAGGAATATAACAATGTGGAGAGTAAAGTGGAGGATGTGATTGAATCTCACAGTGAAACACGACAAGATCAACTTGTGACAAAACCAGAGGTGGACAGGGCAGAAGAAGAGAGCGACATTAAATCTGTACGCTATGAAAATGTACCTCTGACTCCAACAGAAGGAGAAACACTTCTACTGGTGCTGGTGGAAGACGTACAAAAAGATCAGCAGCAAAATGTCCAGACTGATCAGGAGGTACAGCAAGAAGAAGAGACAAACCAAGAGACAATGAACAATGTGGATGAGAAAGACGCAAAGAAAGATAACAAGAAAAAAGTTGATTCTGAACGGACGGAATGGAAGAAGCTACAGGGGAAAAGCAAAAAAGAAAGGGAACTGGTCCAAGAAAGAAATAGGCAGCAGACAGCGATGCAGAAAAGTGTCAAACCACAGGAAGGAGAGCAACATCTTTTAGGAGGGAAAAAACAGGAGGGGAGTAAAGAAGAACATGAGGATACAAACGTAGAATATGAGGAGGGAAAGCAGAGTAACATAACTACAATGATAGAAGGGAATCAAAAGGAAAAATTGATGGAGTCAAAGAAAGAGAATGTGGGGAATAAAATTAAGCTTCCATCAGAGGTCAAAACACAGGAAGGAGATGGCAACAAAACAAGAGACAACATCAACGATCAGGAGGAAAAGCAGAACAACAATAGGAGTAGGACAGAAAGGGAAGAAGAGAACCAAACAGAGACATTGAAGCAGATTGAGGAAGTGAACAATGTTAAGGAGTCAGAAGAGAAAGAAATGATGAAGATGGTAGAAGAGAGGATAGAGTGCAAACCACAAGAAGGAACGCCAAATATTTTAGGAGAAAAAACCCCGGAAGAGAGTCAAGAAGAACATGAGGATACAAAAGGAAAAGATCAGGAGGGAAAGCAGAGCAACATTACTAGAACGGAAGAAGATAACCAAAAAGAGACATTGAAGGTGACAGAGGAAGAAAAGATGAAGACTGAAAAGAAGCTTCAATCAGAGCTCAGAACACAGGAAGAAGATGGCAACCTGCCAGTTGTAGATACCAGCAAACGAGAAGCAGATCACGATAATGAGAATGGAAGTAACATTACCACAATGACAGAAACGAAACTGGAGAACCAAACGCATCAAAGTAATGATGAACCAGAGGAGACAAAGAAGGATGAGAGAGACACTAAACATCCATCAGGTGGTCGAGAAGTCACAGAGAAACCAGACCTGAAAATACATCAAGAAACAACAGGGAGGGAAAACGAAAAGCTCCAAGAGGAGCCTGAGCTCCAGGCAAAGCAGCTAGAGGAATCCGCCAAGGAGAAGGAAGAGTGTGAGGAAGGGACGGAAGAAGGGATGCAGATTGATGAAGGAGCTGACACTGATGGAGGTCAAAAGAAGGAGGTCAGACATGAAGGACAGCCGCAGGAAGAAATCACATCCAGAGTCTTCATTTTTCAGGCAGCAAGAAGGAGGAGGGGGAAGGAGATTAACAAAAGTCCTGATAACGGTAAAAGTCGTATCAAGAAACGACAGCGTGAGCAAGAAGAAGAGCTCGACGGGGCTCAGCTACTCAGCAAGAGGACGCATCTGGAGCAAGAGCCAAAAGAGGATCAGATGGAGGATGAAGGAGAAGCTAACATGGAAGTGATAGATGAAGCAGAACAGGATGAAGACATGGAACTGTAGACTCCCGATGTCAACACTGACTGGACGTAAAGAGTTGAAGATGCTTTCGCGTAACGTCCCTGAGGGTTAAATTATGTCCCTCTGTCAAATCGTTGACTTTATCTTTCAGACATTTTAAACCCTTTCTGATGAATATTGTACTTTTTACTGTACTACATATCAGATATAAATATTATACTTTATACTGTACTACATCTCAGAGGTACATATTATATTTTTACTACATTTGTCTGACAGCTTTAGTTTCTTTTCAGATGACAGTTTTTCATCCTCTTCCTGTTCAGGTTAAACCTCGTATCTCCAGATGTGTTGATGTTGAATGTTTGTGATGAACTGAAGGATGAAGTGTTTCCTTTATGTGTTGAGAAAATCCTCCTACTTCTTCAGATAAATAAACTCTTTAAAAACCTCTTGGATCAGTTGGGAAATTCATCGTCACAAAGCTGAAAACTGTTTGTTCTTTTTAGAGATACGAGGTTCTCACATAAACATGATGATCTTATAGAATATGATGCATTGAAGTAGATTAAACCAGCAAACATGATAGAAAGGAGTTACAATGTGACATACACATGAATGCAGCAGGAATATTAATCCAGAAACATCAGCTATAACAGGATTTGTTTTTTTACTGATCAATCAATACTTTTACATTTAGTACATTAAATACATTAATATACTTTTGCTTCAGTTACGTTTTGAATGCACGACATTAACTTATAGTGGAGTGCTTTCACAGTGTGATATGAGTATTTTTACTGCAATAAAGGATCTGAATACTATAGTCTTTCCTTATATTATGTATTTATATTATATATATCTCCCGTCTCTTTCACAAACTTAATATGTGCTCAACATTCATGAGAAGTCTAACTCTGTCTTCTGCTGTAAATACACTTTCACATCACTAATTCATTCTTTTTCTGTGATAAATTTTGATTATTTGCTCAGAGAGAAAGAAGAAAGAAGCTCTAAAACTAAAAACCAAAATCTGTCAATTCATTATTTTTATCTTTCAACATTAATGTGCGATTTTTAAATTGATTTTAAATTTAAAATGTCCTTTATTGACTCCATTTTTCATACTGTGCAGCATTGTTGTCTTGCATTGGAACAAATGAGTCCACTGAAACACCAGCTGACCCGGAAGCCTCCTCCTCCTCCTCATCATCCTCCTCCTCCTCCTCCTCCCTCCTCATCCTCCTCTCCTCATCCTCATCCTCCTCCCTCCTCCTCCTCCTCCTCCTCCTCCTCCTCATCATCATCCTCCTCCTCCTCCTCTCCCTCCTCCTCCCTCCTCCTCCTCATCTCCTCCTCCTCTCCTCCTCCTCCTCCTCCTCCTCCTCCTCTCCTCCTCATCCTTTTCAGACATGTCACTGTAAGATGGAAACGGGTTTCGGATTTTGTTTTCTAATTGAACACAAAGATGAGATGAAGAACACACTGTCACCGCTGGACGGTGACTGATCACCATTTACCCTTTTTTTCCGCCTCTCCAAGAAGAAGCCACTGCGTTTAAAGAGATATTTTCGAAATATTTGAATATTTAAACACACAAAACAGGTATGCAGGCCGTTTATTCCATGTTGTGTATCATTTGTTTGGACTTTATATCACATATGAAATATTGGAACCGTAAACCTTCGAGCTTCAGAGCCTGAGGGGATTTTCAGGATGAAACATGTTTAATGCGCATCATCGGCCCTTTGTTGAAAACGAAAGTGAAACTATCCTCTCACGACAAAACGGGAGAGAGCAGGAGAGGAATCAGAGTGCTCCCTTTATTATTATTATTATTATTATTTCTATTTGATTATATAAGTATATATAGAATAAGGTCACTCACGTTCTGATTCTCTTCTGTGATCACAGTATAAATGATGTATAATGTAATGTAAACATGACAGTTGAATATACAGCAGAGTGCGACACTGAACGTCTCTGCTCTCACACATCTTTAGGAATATAAATAAGGTGTAAAAAATGAAAAACTCTTCTCCACTACATTTAAAGTAAAGTCATTTTACTGCTCTACGTTTTTCTCATGACAGAAACAGGTTATTAATGAAAAAATATATAATCATTTGTTATCATAGATTAAGAAACAACTTTATTAATGGTGGAATTAACAAACAAACCATCAGAATATATATCTTATTTTAGTCTTTTGTTAGTTTTACAGTTTACTTATTTAATATACTTTTTATTTCATTATTATTATTAATAATTTGCTGCTGTAAAACTGCACTGTGGGACAAATAAAGGATAATTTATTATTAAAGGATATTATATCATCATATAAAGTCATTAAAATGTGCTCCTTCTTTACCCGCTGCAACATTAAAGCGATGAACAAATGAATGCATCAATAATTATCATACAATAAAATCATATTTATTACTCTGCATGATGAGCACTTTTAGTTTTTTGTACTTTACGTATTCATGCTATTTTACTTTTATTAAATTAAAATATTGAATGTATGACTTGTCATTGTTACTACTTAATACCACAGAGTATACTACTTATTACTAGTTTTTTGTAATTAAAGTATATTTTAAAAGTAAAATATATAAATACATATATATTTATACATATAGCATATATATATATACACATATATATATATATAGTTATCATTGCAAAAGTTTTTTATTAGGTGCACGTGGGTGACACTTATTCAGTGTAGTCCAAAGGTCCAGCAGTACATCTTCCTGCATGAAGATAAAGTTCAGTTTGTGTTGAAACTATTTCAACAATAAAATCTTTTATAATCTTTGGTCAAAAAAATCGTGTTGGGCCTTTTTTATGAACGTTTTCATGACATTTCAACAGAGTAAACAATGAATCCAACAGTCACGCCTGTTCACTCTTCCTGCACTCTGTCTATTTCCCTCAGTTCACTCCAGCTCACAGTCCAGCCCCGTTTTCTCTCTCACCACACTTTCCCTCACTCACCTAATCAGCCTTATGCTGTGCACCTGTCCACCACGCCCTCCTCATCAGCACAATCACTCTCACCTGAGCACTCTGCCACACTCACAGTATGAATGCCACACTCACTCATTCACTCGTTGCCAGATCGTTCTCCGCATTCATGCCAGCCCTTCCAGCGTTTTTCCCCGGACTGATTTCCCGTTGCCGACTTTGCCTGCTTGGACTTCTCCACCTCACCTCTGCCGCGGTAAACGACTCAGCCTTCTGTCTTCCACCACGGTATTCCGACCTTGCCTCTGTCCCGGTTAGCTGCACCAGCCTTCTGTCCTCGACCACATCCAGGAGGCCCCCGAGTCAGACAGTGAGGCCTCGTCGTCCGGGGCCGAGGATTTGGGTCCACACCTCACCCGTTACAATGGGGACATATTTATGTAATGGAAGTAATTCTCAGTAGCAGCCTGACTTACTTAAAGACCAACAAGACATATTCAGATGAACTTATTTATGATTTGCGAGTGTAGATTAAAAGCAAAACTCAACTCAAATATCTACGTGTTTTACAGCTGGAGTCTCAGTCCTTGTTTTCTGAAGCAGATTTAAATGTTTGAGATCTTAAATAGCAATTTTCATTGAGTTTGGAAAAAGTAAAGAGGATCACTGTGAGGAACTTTAAACTGGTCCTGAACCAGTCTCAGTGTAGTCCTGATCCTCTATAGACCTCCATCAGTAAACCAGACCATCAGAGAGAAGATCGCCTGTTTCTATAAAGTTATTCTTAAAGCTCGTCATCGGAGCCACCGGGTCGGATTCTGGAGAAACCAGATGAAATCATGAAGGTTCACCAGAAACTCCTTCAGCTCAGACTCCAGCAGAGACCAGTCCGTCTGCAGTAAAATGAGAGGTTTTCTAAAGGGACTCTGGTGCTCAGAAACACTACCACTGTAGTCCACAGGGACCGCCAGAATCAACACAGAATGAAAGTCCCCTGTAGTAGCTTTAAATTTGTTATTTGAGCTTTTGAACAGAACATCCGAGTGAAGCACATAATGTATTTATCTTTATTATCATTCTCCTTAACTTTTTATTTCTGTTTTCAGACTCCAAGATGCGTCATGTGACGGACAGACAGACTCTTAAATTCCAGTATGGTGCCTTCACTGTCCTGGTTTTCCACAGTGTTGTCTTCCTCGCCGTGATTCACTCAGGTAGCGGTAAATGACACACATCACTAACACGTAAAGTAAAGTGTGCTGGAAAGACGGCGTGTCAATCAGAAACATGTTTGTTTTCAGGTCAGTCCGATGTCATCGGTCCATCTCAGCCAATAGTGGCAATAGTTGGTGATGACGTCATCCTGCCGTGTCACCTGGACCCTGTCATGAATGCTTTCGTCATGACTGTGGAGTGGGCGAGACGAGACCTGGACCCCAGGTTTGTCCTGTTGTGGCGTGTCGGCGTGGAGCTGGCGAGTAAAAAACACCCGGCCTACAGAGGAAGAACGTCTCTGTTTACCGACCGACTGAAGCACGGAGACGTCTCGCTGAACCTCTCCTCTGTGAGATTATCTGATGAGGGAAGATACAGATGCTTCATCCCAGCATTAAATAAATCTCCTACTATTCAGCTTGTTGTCGGTAAGTCGGCACATATTCTTTTTTTTAAGTGGAAATAATTCAGCAGGTGTTTCTGTTAATTCAAAGCATCAAAGAGCAACTTCCAGGTTGAATTTCTTAAACTTATATTTTCCTGGAAAATGCATCATTTGAAAAGTTAAAACAGGATTTTAGATCTTTTATGAGACCTGAGGAGAGAAATTAAGAAGAGCAGGAATCTTAAAACCTTTAATTTGTTTGTCACATGAGGGATTCGGTGGCTCTGCCTTGACACGATGTGCAGTAAGATAAGATAAGATAATCCTTTATTAGTCCCGCAGCGGGGACATTTGCAGGATTACAGCAGCAAGGACAGTGCAAACAAGAGACATAGCCAGTTATGCTAAAATTAGCGATTTATCAATGAAACCACATCTAGAAGTGTCTAAAGTCTCTCATCTTACTGCATTCAGCTAATTAGCCAGGCATGCTAACATTAGCTTCTAATCAGTGAAACCACATCTACGAGCGTCTAAAGCCTCTCGTCCTTAGGTGCTGTCTCCTCGCCCGTCATCCTGGTGACAGAAAGCAGCAGTGGCGGCGTGTTGTTACAGTGCGAGGCCAAAGGCTGGTATCCAGAGCCTGAGGTGGTGTGGCTGGACGGAGAGGGAAACCCCGTCCCTGCTGGACCTGCAGAGACTCTCAGGGGTCCTGATGACCTCTACACTGTGAGCAGCAAACTGACTGTGGAGAAGAGACACAGCAACTTCACCTGCAGAGTCCAGCAGAAGACCATCAACCAGACCAGAGAGACACACGTCCAGGTTGCAGGTAAATAAAGTTATTCATGTGATCACTTAGGCTACATCCACACTAATATGTTTCTTGTTTTATAACAAGTTTTATAAACAGTTTCAGCATCGTTTTAGAAATAATCTCAGTCCGTACTAATTCGCCAGAAAATGCATATCAAATGACAATTCATGTACACTGGGCATGTGTGTGCCAGCGTAACATGAAGCAGATTGGTTGCTGAGGTACAGAAAATACAACAGAGTTGTATTGTTACTCTTATAATAAATGGTCATGTTTGAAACTTAAGGTTTGTCTCTAGATTTTTCACACTCAAACAGACACATTTAGTTACCAGGCTGCCTATAGGTATCTCTATCTATCTTTCACTCACACATCAAATTTACATTAAAAGGAAAACCTACAAATCAAAGTTTCACTAGATTATGGATCAATAAATTTGGTCAACCCACGTCTCTCACTTGTTTCCTCTCGGTTTCGTTGTTGTCTGTTCTCTCGTAGCTCTGCTGGTGCCTGAAGTCCCTGTCGGAATGGAGAGCATTTATGCTTTTGTTCGTTTACAGTTTATTTGTGAACTTCCCAATTGTCATGCATAACAAAATAAGCATTGTTAAGAAAGTCCTCTGTTTTGTGTTCATTGCCCTCCTCAAAAACATAAACCGTGACTCCAAACGTCCACTCCTTAGGGCTGATTACACCGCTGGACAAGCAGCTTGCTAATCGCTCCAATAACAGCTGCTTCCTCCTCATGTCGGCAGTAGTAGAATTATAAAACTGCAGAATTGAATTGATCAGCAGCAGTGCCTCTAATTTGGTATCCGCGTTGAATTAACCACTGGTAGTCGATCGTAATCAAGGCTGTTGTTGTTTGATTTCTTCAGGCGGCTTGACCAATCAGAGAAGGACACGCCATGAATTTTACGATCCAATCAAGCCGCAAAAGTGTCATTTTCAAAGATTTCTGTTTCTGCCTTCCACACTACAACGCAACCCCGGAGTTTTCCAATTAAAACAGTTTCTGCAGTGTTTTCACATGTTTCAGTTTTAGGGGTTCTAAAACGCTGGAGTAGTTTGGGTGCTAGGTGTAAACGTAGCAAAAGATATGCATTTTAAAATGAAAACAGAAGTGTGGATTTAAGACAGTTGGGAGATAATGCATTCGTTCATGTGTGTCTGTCTGTCCATGTCTAATCTCGCATACTACTGGACCCATCAGCCTTATATTTTTTGTGCTTATACATGACTGTGTGTTCAAGAACCTCTCGAGGTTGTGGTGGTTCACAATTTTTGAAAACATATTTTAGTGAATCATTGACTGCTGACTCCTCCTCAGCCCTCTTAGGGGCTGAAAGTGATCAACAACGGCATCAGTAGCAAAACGCATTTCCGGTTATCGGCTAGGCTAAAAACAAGCCTTACTAGTCTGTTGTTTGCCACATGTTGGCCTTTGTTGTTGCTCAAAAACTTTCAGAGAAAAGTTTGGTCACATATTTAACCAGAGCATCTGCATATTCATTTGATACCAAATATGATATGATCCACTAAAGTGAGGCAAGATATGAGATTAATGAATCCCTGTTTCTGTTGACCGCCATCTTGACTGAAAGGCTGCATTCACACAAAAGCAGGCGTGATGTAAAACAGCTCCAGTCCTGGGTTTCAGTACTAAATACCTTTAAAGTAACGATATAATTAACCAAGTACTGTCAAAACTCCTCAAAACCTGCTTTTTGTGGCTAGATCTCGGAAAATAAACTATTTGTAAGATTTTGTTTGCAGCCAATCACCCACAATAGCCAAGCATTTCTTCTTATAAATCTACCATTTGATTGACCCAACTTCCGAAGCGGCTACAACCCATACAGCCGGGATTACCTACCTGCACATGGGCGGCTAGAAGCTAAGTGTTAACAGTGCAAACATCTGCGGAGGCTCACGTATCGTAGCATGAGCCTCCGCAGATGGCGCTTAAGCTCAGAGCACACACAATGGCATTAATGCTCAAGGCACTGTCCTTTGCGTTGTTCTCTGAAACGTCAGAGGAAGTACAGACAAAATAAACTGTGAGGAAGCAAGAGGAAACAAGAGTAAGCGGCAAAACGCCAGTTGAGATCTGGTAAAGATCTGCACTCTACTGAGGACACTTTTCTAGTACGAACATGTTCTGTGTTTCATTTCAGATCAATCCTTCACGGTCCCTAGAACGCATACTACTTCTGGTACTCCTGCAGGTCCACGTATTATTGGCTCGATTATTGGCTGTGCTGCGTTGGGGTTTATTCTTGCAGTTCTCTTTGTTGTGTGGAAACGGCGACAGAAGAAATCCAGTGAGTGACAAATTGATTTCCCTTTTTTCCAAATGTTCAATGTACTGCTGCAGCCTTTATGACTGATTTGTGTTTTAATCCTGTCAGCTTTCTTTTAAAGTAAAGTATTTGTGGATGTCTACAAATTTGTCATTAGCTTTCTATTTTGGAATGAGTTTAGAAAACTTTAGAAAGCCAGTTTGACTTTTTTTTTGTCATTTGTAAGTTCATTACAAGCTTCATCCGTCTCTCTTCACACAGACATCCAGAGGAGGAACCCCGAGGATGGACCTGAGCAGACAGAGGAAGTAAAGACAGTCCCATCTAAAAGGGAAAACGCAAAATTGATGTGTGTAATGAAAGAAAAAGAAGAAGAAGAAGAAAGAGTTCCATTTTTGGCAGGAAGAGAAGAAGAGAACAATGTGGAGAGTAAAGTGGAGGATGTGATTGAATCTCACAGTGAAACACGACAAGATCAGCCTGTGACAAAACCAGAGGTGCACAGGGCAAAAGAAGAGAGCTACATTAAGACAGAAAGCCTTCTACTAGCACAGGTGGAAGACATACAAAAAGAGCAACAGCAGAATGTCCAGACTGAAGAAGAAGAGACAAACCAAGAGACAATTAACAATGTGGATGAGAAAGACGCAAAGAAAGAGAACATAGAAAGAAAGAGGCAGCAGACAGTGATGCAGAAAAGTGTCAAACCACAGGAAGGAGAGCAACATCTTTCAGGAGGGAAAAAACAGGAGGGGAGTAAAGAAGAACAAGAGGATACAAACGTAGAATATGAGGAGGGAAAGCAGAGTAACATAACTACAATGATAGAAGGGAAGCTTCCATCAGAGGTCAAAACACAGGAAGGAGATGGCAACAAAACAAGAGATAACATCAAAGATCAGGAGGGAAACCAGAATCAGGAAGGACAGACAGAAAAGACAGAAGCAGGAAGGACAGAAGCAGGAAGGACAGAAACAGGAAGGACAGAAGCAGGAAGGACAGAAGAAGGAAGGACAGAAACAGGAAGTACAGAAACAGGAAGTACAGAATCAGGAACGACAGAAGTAGGAAGGACAGAAGAAGGAAGGGCAGAAACAGGAAGGACAGAAGCAGGAAGGACAGAAACAGGAAGTACAGAAGAAGGAAGGACAGAAGCCGGAAGGACAGAAGCACGAAGTACAGAAGAAGGAAGGACAGAAGCAGGAAGGACAGAAGAAGAATGGACAGAAACAGGAAGTACAGAAGAAGGACAGACAGGGACAGGAAGTACAGAAGAAGGAAGGACAGAAACAGGAAGGACAGAAGCAGGAAGGACAGAAACAGGAAATACAGAAGAAGGACGGACAGAAGCAGGAAGGACAGAAGAAGGAAGGACAGAGGAAGGAAGTACAGAAGAAGGACGGACAGAAGCAGGAAGGACAGAAGAAGGAAGTACAGAAGAAGGAAGGACAGAAGAAGGAAGAACAGAAACAGGAAGTACAGAAGAAGGACAGACAGGGACAGGAAGTACAGAAGAAGGAAGGACAGAAACAGGAAGGACACAAGCAGGAAGGACAGAAACAGGAAGTACAGAAGAAGGACGGACAGAAGCAGGACGGACAGAAGAAGGAAGGACAGAGGAAGGAAGTACAGAAGAAGGACGGACAGAAGCAGGAAGGACAGAAGAAGGAAGGACAGAAGAAGGAAGGACAGAAACAGGAAGTACAGAAGAAGGAAGTACAGAAGCAGGAAGATCAGAAGCCGGAAGGACAGAAACAGGAAGGACAGAATCAGGAAGGACAGAAGCAGGAAGTACAGAAGAAGGAAGGAGAGAAACAGGAAGTACAGAAGAAGGAAGGACAGAAGCAGGAAGGACAGAAGCAGGACGTACAGAAGAAGGAAGGACAGAAGAAGGAAGGACAGAAACAGGAAGTACAGAAGAAGGAAGGACAGAAGCAGGAAGGACAGAAGAAGGAAGGACAGAAACAGGAAGTACAGAAGAAGGAAGTACAGAAGAAGGAAGGACAGAAGCAGCAGGAAGGACAGAAGCAGGAAGTACAGAAGAAGGAAGTACAGAAGAAGGAATGACAGAAGCAGGAAGGACAGAAGCAGGAAGTACAGAAGAAGGAAGGGCAGAAGAAGTAAGGACAGAAACGGGAAGTATAGAAGAAGGAAGTACAGAAGCAGGAAGATCAGAAGTAGGAAGGACAGAAACAGGAAGGACAGAAGCAGGAAGGACAGAAGATCAGCCTGTGACAAAACCAGAGGTGGACAGTGCAAAAGAAGAGAGCGACATTAAGACAGAAATACTTCTACTAGCACAGGTGGACGACGTACAAAAAGATCAGCAGCAAAATGTCCAGACTGAACAGGAGGTACAGAAAGAAGAAGAGACAAACCAAGAGAAAATGAACAATGTGGATGAGAAAGACGCAAAGAAAGAGAACATAGAAAGAAAGAGGCAGCAGACAGTGATGCAGAAAAGTGTCAAACCACAGGAAGGAGAGGATGGACAGAAACAGGAAGTACAGAAGAAGGAAGTACAGAAGCAGGAAGATCAGAAGCAGGAAGGACAGAAACAGGAAGGACAGAAGCAGGAAGGAGAGAAACAGGAAGTACAGAAGAAGGAAGCACAGAAGAAGGAAGGACAGAAGCAGGAAGGACAGAAGCAGGAAGTACAGAAGAAGGAAGGACAGAAGAAGGAAGGACAGAAACAGGATGTACAGAAGAAGGAAGGACAGAAGCAGGAAGGACAGAAGCAGGAAGTACAGAAGAAGGAAGGAGAGAAACAGGAAGTACAGAAACAGGAAGTACAGAAGAAGGAAGTACAGAAGAAGGAAGTACAGAAGCAGGAACATCAGAAGCAGGAAGGACAGAAACAGGAAGGACAGAAACAGGAAGTACAGAAGAAGGAAGTACAGAAGCAGGAAGGACAGAAACCAGAAGGACAGAAGCAGGAAGGACAGAAGCAGGAAGTACAGAAGCAGGAAGGACAGAAGCAGGAAGTACAGAAGAAGGAAGGACAGAAACCGGAAGGACAGAAGGAAGGACAGAAGCAGGAAGGACAGAAGCAGGAAGTACAGAAGAAGGAAGGACAGAAACAGGAAGGACAGAAGCAGGAAGGACAGAAGCAGGAAGACAGAAGCAGGAAGGACAGAAACAGGAAGGACAGAAACAGGAAGACAGAAGAAGGAGTACAGAAGCAGGAAGGACAGAAACCGGAAGGAAGACAGAAGAAAGGAAGGACAGAAGCAGGAAGGACAGAAGCAGGAAGTACAGAAGAAGGAAGGAGAGAAACAGGAAGTACAGAAACAGGAAGTACAGAAGAAGGAAGTACAGAAGCAGACAGAAACAGGAAGAACAGGAAGGAAGCAGGAAGTACAGAAGAAGGAAGGACAGAAGAAGGAAGGACAGAAACAGGAAGTACAGAAGAAGGAAGTACAGAAGCAGGAAGGACAGAAACAGGAAGGACAGAAACAGGAAGGACAGAAGCAGGAAGTACAGAAGAAGGAAGGAGAGAAACAGGAAGTACAGAAACAGGAAGTACAGAAGAAGGAAGTACAGAAGCAGGAAGGACAGAAACCGGAAGGACAGAAGCAGGAAGGACAGAAGCAGGAAGGACAGAAGCAGGAAGTACAGAAGAAGGAAGGAGAGAAAAAGGAAGTACAGAAACAGGAAGTACAGAAGAAGGAAGTACAGAAGCAGGAAGATCAGAAGCAGGAAGGACAGAAACCTGGAAGGACAGAAGCAGGAAGGACAGAAGCAGGAAGTACAGAAGAAGGAAGGAGAGAAACAGGAAGTACAGAAGCAGGAAGATCAGAAGAAGGAAGGAGAGAAACAGGAAGTACAGAAGCAGGAAGATCAGAAGCAGGAAGGACAGAAGCAGGAAGGACAGAAGGAGGAAGGACAGAAACAGGAAGTACAGAAGAAGGAAGTACAGAAGCAGGAAGGACAGAAACAGGAAGGACAGAAGCAGGAAGTACAGAAGAAGGAAGGAGAGAAACAGGAAGTACAGAAACAGGAAGTACAGAAGAAGGAAGTACAGAAGCAGGAAGGACAGAAACCGGAAGGACAGAAGCAGGAAGGACAGAAGCAGGAAGTACAGAAGCAGGAAGGACAGAAGCAGGAAGTACAGAAGAAGGAAGGAGAGAAACATGAAGTACAGAAACAGGAAGTACAGAAGAAGGAAGTACAGAAGCAGGAAGATCAGAAGCAGGAAGGACAGAAACCGGAAGGACAGAAGCAGGAAGGACAGAAGCAGGAAGTACAGAAGAAGGAAGGATAGAAACAGGAAGTACAGAAGAAGGAAGTACAGAAGAAGGAAGTACAGAAGCAGGAAGGACAGAAGCAGGAAGTGCAACAACTGGACATACAGAAAGAAATCCAAGAGCCGTCTGAACTCTTAAAGCTCGTCCCAGTGAAAGAACTTCAGGATCGAGACCCAGCTAAGGTCGAGCCGATGGATGAGCGTCAGGGAAAACCAAAGCTAAAGGAGCTACTGAGAGAACGAGATGAGGAGCCGATGGAGGACCAAACCTGGAGCAAGAAGTGAGAAGCAGATCTCAAGTAATGGATTGTTGTTCACAACTGGATCAAGGACGTATGGGTCATGGAGACAATGAGGAGGAGTCAATGGAGTTGAGTTAGAAAACTTAAAGAAGAAGAAGTAAGACACTGTTTAACACATTTACATTTGTGCAGCGACAACCAGTCAATGCCTGAACACTGTGCAGATAATTTATCTCTCATCACCGTGGAAAAGATCTCAACCATTAAGAGATACACTTGTGGGACTATTACCCACAACCACTGGTCTTTTTGTTGCTGTATAGGCTAATGATGTTCTCACAGGCGGCAACCTCAAGTTCTGAAAAGTGAGCCAATGCTTCATGTCTTAAAGTGTTTTATTCAAAATTTCAACTATAGCGACAAATTCTTGTGACATCGTGTTGCAAAGCCAATCAGTGTTGGTACAGGCTGTTATATGTCAAGAACTACTAGATCGTTTGCCATTTTGTGCATACAAACTATGTACATTCATGGTTCCCAGAGGATGAATCTTACTGACTTTGGCTCTAGAGCATGTCAGCAATTTGACATGTGTGGTTTTTAAATGACTTGTCTGCTATTGGATAGTTAGAAACATGGATGGGAGTGCTTTATTTTTTAACATGTAACACATAATAAGAAAGCAAAACAAGAATAACCAATACATTTTACTGTCCTCATAAACAGCAAATTAACTATCTAGATACATTTTGCAAAAATAAGCACAAGGACTCTCATGTCCTCTGTCCTGCATGTGCATTGTGAGATCAGGTGATAAATCAGTGTTGCGAGTTAGTTCAGTGCTGAATTCACTGTTAATAAATCAGTCACGTCGACTTAGTTTGTTTTGTTTTTCCTTTTTTCTCTCTCTGTTATCATAAAAGGATCACAAGCAGGAGACACAGTTGTACAAAGTTGATATTTTCTCACAGTTACAGCTCTCATTGCTGTCATAAAGTGAAAGTGAGGAACCTCTATCTGGTCCTGAACCAGTCTCAGTTTAGTCCTGGTCCTCTATAGACCTCCATCAGTAAACAAGACCATCAGAGAGAAGATTGTCTGTTTCTATGAAGTTATTCTTAAAAAAATGTACTAGCAGTTGTAAAATAGTTTGAGAAGGAGCCACTAGATGGCCCCGCTGAGGTCAAACTGGGCTGATGAGCGTTAAACCAGTCCGGACCACAGCATAGTCCACAGTCTGTTATTATGGAAACACAGAGGATATTTATAGACTGGTCTCTGGTCCTGACAGAACCAACAGTTATGTAACTGGATGTGTGGCGTTAAAGGATCTGATTCTGGAGGATGAACGGGGCTCGCTGACTCTGAGTTTAATGTTAAAATATATAAAACAGACACATTTATTAAACATTATACACACATAGTTACTTAAAAAGGATTAAAATAACCTTTTTTTCAGCAATAAAATAAACCCAGAGATCTCCAAAGTGTTGTAAAGGAGTTATAAGAGCAAATAAGTTTGATTTTAATGTATTAAGACATTTAGGAATATAAATTACAATCAACAGTGGTTTATTTGAATATCATTCTTATCATATTTATTGTTCTGCCCAGATGTGAACGATCTAAAACATAATAATAGTGGTTCAAAATATATATATATATAGTCATTTTGAATAATAAAATAAAACGTGAGGATAAGACTTTGTTTCACATCAGGATTCCTGTTTTAATGAGACGTTTTCTTGTGGTTTTTATTCTAAGGATAACGGGCCGATGCAAAGATCGTCTATTGGACCATTGAATCAGCTGGAACAAAAACAAAAAACAAAAAGGAAAAGTCAGAGACAGAGGGCGTGACTAACACTGCAGCATAACCTCACACATACTGATTATCAAACATGAAGATTACACTTGTTTTACAAAATCTTCATTCATTTATTACCAACTACAACAAACATAAACTGAAGGTTATTTCTGGATGTTTATGAGAAATACATGAATTAATAATAATAATAATAATAATAATAAGGTCATAAGTTCATAACTTTTCTTTCTTTGTTTTTTGTTCCATGACTATCTCAAAATGTATATATATATATATATATAATTTATATATATATATATAAATTATATATACAGTAGCAGTCAAAAGTCTGGACACACCTTCTCATTCAACTACTTTGAAGAATCTAAAATATAAAACATATTCTGGTTTGTTGAGCATTTGTTTGTTTACCACATAATTCCATATGTGTTCCTTCATAGTTTGGATGTCTTCAATATTAATCTACAATGTAGAAAAAAATTAAATTAAAGAAAAACCATTGAATGAGAAGGTGTGTCCAAACTTTTGACTGGTACTCTATATGTATATATATGTGTTTGTGTATATGTGTGTATATATGTTTATATGTATATGCATATATGTATATATGTGTATGTATATGTGTGTGTATATATATATATATATATATATATATATATATTATATTTTTAAGAAATGTTCATGTTTACCTCATCTTGTCTGTTTATTCTGAAATCAGTTCTTAATGCCGGCTTTATGAATGTGTGTGTGTCTGATAATATTTATGTTTTTATGGTATCTATTAGATTTAATAATCTACCACACATATATGTGTATATGTATATATGCATATATGTGTATATATATGATTATGTATATATGTGTTTGTGTATACATGATGAGGTAAACATGAACATTTCTTAAAAATATAAGTATATATATGTACATATATATGTATATACATATATATGTACATATATAAGTATATATATATGTATATATATATATATATATATATGTATATATATATATATATATATATATAATGTACATATATATGTATATATATACATATATATATATATATATATATATATATATATATCATGAATGTGTGTGTGTCTGATAATATTCATGTTTTTATGGTATCTATTAGATTTAATAATCTACCACACATATATGTATATGTATATGCATATATGTGTATATATATGATTATGTATATATGTGTTTGTGTATATGTGTGCATATATGTTTATATGTGTATGTATATATATATATATGTACATATATATATATATATATATATATATATATATATATATATATAGTATATATATATATATATACATATATATGTACATATATAAGTATATATATATATATACATATAAACATATATGCACACATATACACAAACACATATATACATAATAAATGTAATAATAAACAGACATGATGAGGTAAACATGAACATTTTCTTAAAAATATAAGTATATATATACATATGTACATATATATATATATATATATATATATATATATATATATATATATATATATATATATATATATATATATATATATATATATATATATATATATATATATATATATATATATATATATATATATGTATGAATGTGTGTGTCTGATAATATTCATGTTTTTATGGTATCTATTAGATTTAACAATCTACCACACAGTCCAAAAAACCCATAAAATCTTAAAAGTACAAACTGTAGTTCTTTCCAAACAAGACGTGCTCAGAAAACGCGGTGGGAGTGAGCGCTCCTGTCGGCGCGGCTCCTCTCTGATGCCCGGATGTGAAAGCCTTTGTGCTGAAGCAGAAACACGCACAGCTGGATCCGTGCGGCCGTCCCCGCGTCACCTCCCGCAGACTGCGCCTTCTCCTCGGCCGCCTGACTTCCATAAGGTACCGCTCCACAAACACAGTCCGTTCACCGGGGAGAGCCGTGCTCCACCCCGGACAGAGAGGGAGAGATTCGGTTACTTCTGCTCCTCGTAGGACCTCGTTTTCCAGCCGGCTAGCCCGTTAGCTTCCCCGTTAGCATCCCGCGGTGCTGATTAGCCAGCTAATGCTAGCTAAGCTAATCAGCCTCTCAGGGATCAAAGGATGAGATCAGCTGTTCACTTTCTCTTTGTTTACTTTTGTGAAAACACATTTAAACACGTGTTGGTGCTTTTAAAAGTCTGTTTTTATGCTCATTATAATCTAATAATTAATATAATGTCAGGTTTTATTTTTAATTATATTTAAATTAAGCAAGAATCACACACATAATTATTATATATTTATTTATTTATTCTGTGGGTGTTTTTATTTAATTAAATTAATGTTTCTAATCTTATTCATTAAAACACATTATTATATATTATATTTATTTATTTATTCTGTGGGTGTTTTTATTTAATTTAATGTAATGTTTCTAATCTTATTCATTAAAACACATTATTATATATTATATTTATTTATTTATTCTGTGGGTGTTTTTATTTAATTAAATGTAATGTTCTTAATCTTATTCATTAAAACACATTATTATATATTATATTTATTTATTTTTATTCTGTGGGTGTTTTTATTTAATTAAATGTAATGTTCTTAATCTTATTCATTAAAACACATTATTAATAAGTATATATTCCTTAAACAGTCTAGTCTGTAATTAATATGAATTAAATACACTTAAAGTTAAATCAGACTTATTTTAATCACTTTTATAAGCTTGTGGGTGTTTTTATTTAATTAAATGTAATGTTCCTAATCTTATTCATTAAAACACATTATTAATAAGTATATACTTATTTTAATCTTTTATAAGCAGAATGTTTCTAATCTTATTCATTAAAAACATTATTAATAATAAACTTAAACAGTCTAGTCTGTAATAATATGAATTAAATACACTTAAAGTTAAATCAGACTGAATTTGTGCAGATTCTTTATGACTTTTACAGCTCAAGCTATTGTTTGAATAACAATGAAGAGCTCAGTGATGTAGTTTAAATAAATACCAGATTATTGACGCAATAATTGTTTTTCTGATATTGATATATCTCATAATGTGGTGAATGTATATCCGATCACATATGAATCAAGTTTATTGTGTCCAAAAGCTGCGAATCAAAACCTTCCAAAGCTCATTTTTAAGTATATTTTGATTTGAAACATTAATTCAGATGACACAGTTTAGTTAAATTATGAAATACTTTATCATATCCAGATGAAATAGTTATTCACGTCTAAATCCTGACTGATCGTGATCAGAACGACAGCGAGCACTTCTCAGATAGGAGTCAAAGTTTCTGCTTTTTCTTCCCTGAAAGTTCAGGTTTTATTTAATAGAAGAAGTTTAATAGTCATAAAGTTGAGGTCTGAGATGAAACATCATATATCAATAATGATTAAAGTCAATAAATGATTATTTACAATTATCACCTAACATAAAAACCTGGCTTTAAAGTTGTTACAAATAACATCAGGTTACTAGTTTTTTATATATATTGTCCTAATACAACAGGGTTTTGCAACAAAAAGTAGTTTGTAGTCCTGTTTGCTATTTAAGAAGAAACACAATAAAATGAAACATTAAACTATATTATATGTGGAGGATGAATCAAGTAGACTCAACCAGAGGAGAGAAACTGCTCAAAAGTCTGCACATATGTGTATATATGTATACATATATATATATATATATATATATAATGTGTATATATGTATACGCATATGTGTATATATATATGTGTGTATATATGTATACGTATATATGTGTATATGTATATATAGGGTTATATGTTTATGCATATGTGTACATATTTATTTATATATATGTACATGTGTATATATGTGTTTGTGTATATGTGTATGTATATACATATCTATATATGTTTATATGTATACTCATAAATGTGTATGTATATGTGTGTATGTATATATAAGTGTGTATATATATATATATATATATATATATATATACTTATATCTTTAAGAAATTTTCATGTTTACCTCATCGTGTGTGTGTGTGTGTGTGTGTGTGTGTGTGTGTGTGTGTGTGTGTGTGTGTGTGTGTGTGTGTGTGTGTGCAGCACTAATGAGATTTAGAGTGGACTCGGCCCCGTCTGCAGGTCAGAGTTCAACACGACTGAAAGAGAGTTTCTGTTTAGTTTATCTGTCTGTGGTTCTCTGTCTGTGGTTCTCTGTCTGTGGTTATCTGTCTGTGGTTCTCTGTCTGTGGTTCTCTGTCTGTGGTTCTCTGTCTGTGGTTCTCTGTCTGTGGTTCTCTGTTTGGATATCACACTGTTTCTGCTTTAAACACAGTTAGAGGAAACATCAGATTAGAACCACGTGGCTGATATAAAAACACATTTGTCATATTTTGCTGACTTCCTGTTTTGCGTTTAAATCGATTATGATGTCAAATTGTTACACATCTAGAACAATACAGTTTAAGATATGTTATTTTGCTTTAAGTGATGTTGGTAATCAGGATGTTCATGTTTTAAAAAAAGAATGAAACGCTATAAAGATCACCACGAACGCCACCACTGACAGCGTTGTACTTTTCCACTTGTAGAAGTTAAACGCATCAGACAGAAAACTCAAACCTCCCGACCTCGTTTCCTGACTTTGCTCCAAAACAACGTTTCAGACTTGTCAGCTGTTCACATAAACACAGAAAAAGGCGAGTCCCTTTTTTATTTTGGAAAGTCGTCTTTCGGTCCCAAAACTGTTGTTATCAAAGGATGTGAGGCTCGTCTGGTTCTCAAAGCTGCAATCAGAGGGTTTTATATTCTGGACGGTTTTAGTTCTGCGGTCGTCGCCACGCGGTCTGAAAACGACTCCTCAGCTCTCTGAACATCACGAGACTCTGAAGGGAGGGTTGTTGCTTTTCAAAAACATAAAGAAGCCTCTTCAGAATGTGTTTTAATCAGTGTGACTGTTAGATTTAATCTCTTCTTCACACCTTCGTCCTTCATTGATGACTGTAGGAAGAAGAGCTCAGGTCAACATGTGTTTTATTCCAGAGAAACTTACTTTAAAGTGGACGTCTGGCTTCAAACTAGTGGAGCAACGGATCATAAAACCCACCGATCGGATCAGGACAAAAGAAAAAAGGCAGAAAATATAACTTTTAAGGATTATTGGTCATTGTTGATCCATATTGTCTGATCCAGATCCCTTTGTTGTTTGATTATAGCAGCTGATCTACAAGAATCCAGAATATTTTATATTATTGTCACGTTCCAAAAATCATATTCAACGTGTTATACTAACGTGTAAATGTTATCCTTTTACTTTGTTTTAGTAATTTAGTGTTTTTTTCTTCATAAAAACACACAATTCAAATGATAAAGAAATAGAATATTGTATTTTTATTGATTAAATCAGATCTAGTCGTTAGTAGTTTAATGATGTATTATAATCTTAGAGCTAGTGTTAGGAAGTTAAACATCATAATTCATCTCTAATATCTATTTTATATTAATGTGAAAACATCTTCAAACTACTGGATTTATTCTAGTTCATCACCAACACTACATTTTACAGATTACATGTGAATGCATCATGATAACGTCATAATTTACCTTCAGACAATACTCATTTTCACTGAACAGAGCCTGAACGCATCATAATGTAACTGAACCTCCTCCTGTTAGCGGTGCTGCTAACGTTACTAGCTCTCCTCCTGTTGATTTAAACACAGATTGGTTGTTTACAATGTAACATTATCAGAGATCAGAGACTAGAAAAGCATAAACGACGTCCTGATCTCATATTTTACTGAATATTGGAGGATAACGATCGTCAGTGAAACTTTATTTAACACTGTGATGGTTAACGTTAAACTGTGGTATTAATCCATGAGGGGTCCGTAACACCTCTAAAATACTACATCAATATGACAAAAGTCATTTTTTACCTTGTGTTTATTCCATATTTATTTGTTGAATTAGCAGGACACATGTTATATTATGATACTTATTGTTATTGTGAATGAAATTAGCTCTATTGATAGAAGATTCTGACATTAAGGCCCTGCCCTACTGTGGACTTGACGCACCCTGAACACATCTGAACACATCTGGATCTTATTGTAGTTAAAACACCTAAAGACGGAAAAGATCTGAGTGGACTCTCGTCAGAAAGTCAGAAACTTTAAAGTGTTTGCAGCTTGTGAGTCTAGTAAAAACAAAGCAACATGACGACCACTAAAGTTGAGTTTTGTCCAGTTTCTTCCTGATTAAACAACTGAATCAATAATGCAGTCATCCTGGATTTCTGTCAGGGATCTGCTATGATTTTGCAGCTCTATTAGAAACATAATCTTAATATTCTCGGTGTAATTTGACTTAACGTAGTAAGGTCACGTTGGCATGCTGCGTCTTTAAATCCAGGCGTGAGTCACGCTGCTCTCTGATTAGTCCTGATTATGCCGCCGTTTGTTGCCTTTCATCACCACAGCTTTGACAGTTTAAAACCTGCAGTATTACGTTCAGCCTTTTGTTCGTCGTCCCTCAGAGTTTCCTCTTTATTCTCCCAGCAGCAGTTTGTCATCTCAGTTTGGAAAAAGAAAGTTCTCTTCTCAGTTTACTGCGGATACTCCCTGTGTTTTATTCCAGCTGGTCATATCTCTGCAACAGTTAAACCCCAAAGTGTTTCGTCTTTGTCATAATTATGGATATATTTCTGCTTCATAGAAGGTTAAAAAAAAAAGGTGTCATGGCTTCAGTGATTCAGTTTTTATCAAAGAATCTATCGACGGATTCTCTTGAAGTCCAGAAACGTTAAAAAACGTACAAAAACCATAAACTGTATGTGAGAAGTGGACGTAGTCATGGTGACGTCTCTCATTGGTTTATGGATTGATGTAATGAAGCCTTGAGTTCAGCAATTTGTAGTTTGACTGCTGCCATTTTGGTTTTTTTGCAACCAGTGAGCAGGAAGTGACCATATCTGGACTGAGGAGGAGTGACGTAGAGACGCCGTCTACGTCTCTGGTGTCGACCTGTCAATCAGTGTGTAGCCCCGCCCTAAAGCATCCCCTGCTTTATGGTCTGTTTGACTCTAAATGGAGCATCATTTACTAAATGAACATCATGCTGTATTGAAGAAGACTTGAAACTAGAGATTGAGACCATAAACTCATGTTTACAATGTTTACTGAGGGAATAAATCAAGAGAGAAGTAGAGTCATTTTCTCATAGACTTCTATACAACCAGAGGAGTCGCCCCCTGGTGGACAGCAGAGAGAATGCAAGTTTAGGACATGAAGCATTGACTTCACTCCGCTGAACTGGATGTTGCTACATGACAGTTATTTTTTCATGTAAATTTGAAAGTTGTCTCTTATAACGTCCATACGAGTGTTGTAGTCTAACGTGTGTTGTTGTCTGCAGCTGGTGGTGAGGCTGACGATGACGGTGTGAAGATGGAGGCTCCTGAATACCTGGACCTGGATGAGATCGACTTCTCCGATGATTCAGTGGTCAGTCGTCATTTAAAGACACTAACAGCTGCTAACTGCACTAACCTTAGAGAGTCAAGATACCTGGAATATTCAAGGTGGAAACTTTCTGTGGGAGTTAATGTAAAATAACAGGAATGAAATGTAAGTTTTAATGTGTGTTTAAGATTCAAGATGTGCAGTCGTGTGAAATGCTTTTGATGGGAGGCTCCATAAGAGAAAGACAATAATTAAAAGTATAGAAAGACATAAAATATATGATTTAATTAGGGAGGGGTATCAGCTTTTATTGATACTATTCTTATCGATGCTGCTTTCTGGTTTCTTTATCAATACCCTTATCGATTTTTAGACAATTAAGTAAAGAATCAATATTCTTTATCATTCTTGAATGTAAAAGAAATGGTCTTTCTTGAGCAGAAATACAAGAAGTTCCAACATCTTTAAAATATATTCTCAGCCAATCAATGATCTCATTGATTATCTTTCATTGATGATCCTGTTGTTCTGATCAAACTAACGTTACCTGCAGTGGACGAGGATGGACGGCTGATCTCCAATCAGTAGAACACTGATCATTTATGATCTGTTACTTTAACTCTGAACTTTATCAATACTGCAGGTTTTATTCATTTAGAACCAAGTTTGGACGGGGCATCCCTAGATTTAATACACTAAATATATTTACAATATAGAAGCAATGAAAATATCCATCTAAGAAAAATCCAATAAAAAAGGTTGTTTGAACTTGATTTTCAGGTTTCAGAACTGACATTTTAATATTTCTTAAAGTAAATAGTAGAAACACTTCCTTTAGTTGAAACATAAATATAAGATTCTAACCTTCATGTTATTAATTAATATCTAAATATAACTTCAACTCTCTCGTCCTGCAGTATTCTGTGACGTCTCTGAAGAGCATCCCAGAGTTGTCCAGGAGGAGCGATGGCCAGGCCGAGGACAGACCAGGTAACCACGTATTATACAAGTGTTTTTTAATGACCTTTGACCTTTTATGTCACAAGGAGAAAAAGACTCACTGAGATTAGAAATGTCCTTTTTCAAGAAGGGGCCTGACGGAGACGGGCAGCAGCACAAATAACACGGTTACAGACATAAAATCAAACATATGAACTATTCAAAATGAACAAAATTACAGAATTATTGGACATCAAAATACTTTTTTTAGTACGATGTAGCTCAGATGTAAGACTTTAAGTCCCAAAGAGGCTGTAAGATATTTTATTGAGTTTCCTTTTAGTGAAATGCTCCGAGTGAATTTGAGTTCCCTCTGGTAAACAGTTGTGATGAATATGTCTTGGGCTTTTATTGTGAAGGGTAATAGGGTAAGGAGTGGATCTGGTCTGAGCTGCCTTTTGTCAAGGTTGAAAGGAGTAGTAAAGTTTTGATTCAGACCACAGAGCCTTTGTGTAGATATACACTATAGTGTCCACTTTAATATGTCCGTTCTGCACAATGTGATCGGTTGATGCTTTTATTTGTAATGTAATGTATTTGAGATGCAAAAGTTCAGAAAAATTGTCTTTTTTTCATTCTGTGTGAAAGTATTCATGAACAGTTAGAAAAAAGAGATATTGACGTGCACGAAAAACTAATCTGAAACTAAATGAATGTATACAAAGTGTACTCTTCAATGAAGTTTTTAAATAGTAATATATCTAATTAAATCTCTGAATGTAAACTACATTATTTAACCTCCTCTGATCTCCTGTCACGCCTCCTCCTCTTCTCGCAGCTCCAGCCATCAACTGGAGTCGCAGCGTTTCCTCCCACGGCGGCGGGGGGATCAAACCCACGGGGCTCGCCGAGGCCCACAGTAAGTTCCGGCCGGTGAAGAGGGTCTCTCCTCTGAAGCACCAGCCGGAGACCACCGACTCCGACTCGGACGGTAAAGTCCAGGAGGCGGGGGAGGCCGGTAAGGATGAGTCCGGCTCCGACAAACCGAGTCAAGCCTCCAGCTCCTCCGACGGGCCGGGGGGGAAGGCCAAGGGGCTGAACGGCAGCGGTGGCAGTGGAGGAGGAGGAGGAGGAGGAACCAACGCCCAGGCTCTGTTCGGGGAGCTGGAGCACTACGACCTGGACATGGACGAGATCCTGGACGTGCCGTACATAAAGTCCAGTCAGCAGATGTCCACGCTGCCACGCGTACCACACGACAAGCGCTCGGTGACAGGGAGCAACCTGGGAGGAGGCACCCTGGAGAGGAGCCGCGGAGGAGGAGGAGGGGAGGAGGAGGAGGAGGAGGAGGAGGGGAGGAGGGGGCTGAAGAGCTCGGCGTTGCCCCACAGCGAGCCTCTGAGCCTGGGCAGCGGCAGCTCTCAGACTCAGGTATTCTTTAATACTCCTTATCTGAATCATCTACAGTCCACAGAGACCCGAGGGAGAAACGGGATCTCTGGACTGAGTTTAATGGAATATACATCTGGCCTTCAGAGTAAAAGCATGAGATAAAAATTCTGCTGGTAGGAAAAAAAGGCTTTTAATTACTTTTTACATTAATTTACAATATTTAATTGTCAGAAAAGCTGAATGAAGACAAAGAGATTGAAAATATAAAAATAAAAACATACACAATATAAAAACATACAAAATATAAAAACATACAAAAGATAAAAACATACAAAAGATAAAAAATTAAAACATACAAAAGATGAAAATAAAAAAATTGTAAAAGATAAAAATAAAAACATACAAAAGATGAAAATTAAAATATGAAAAATAAAAACATATAAAAATAAAAACACGTAAAAAATATAAATACCAAAATATATAAATAAATACATACAAAATATGAAAATAAAAACATGTAAAAAATATAAATAAAAAAATATGAAAAATAAAAATAAAAATATACAAAAGATGAAAATCAAAACATCTAAAAAATAAAAATATGAAAATAAAAAAATTGTAAAAATTAATAAATAAAAACATACAAAAGATAATAATGAAAACATACAAAAGATAAAAATAAAAACATGTAAAAGATAAAAATATGAAAATAAAAACATACAAAAGATGAAATAAAAACATACAAAAGATAAAAATAAAAACATACAAAAGATCAAAATAAAAACACGTAAAAAATATAAACAAAAACACACAAAAGATCAAAATAAAAACATACAATTTTTTTTTTTTAATTCCTCATTAAATCATCTGTATTCGTGTGTTTCCTGCAGTACTGTGTTCTGTCTCCGGTGAAGTGGTCCGACCTGAGGAAGTCCAAGTCCATGGATCCAGACCTCCACCACCTCCACCGCCCCCCAGCTGGAGGAGGCTACCAGTCGGAGTTGCTCTCCTCTGGACTCCTCAGCTGCTCCTCCTCCATCTCCTCTTTCTCTGATGCAGGTAGGACCTGAAGATACTGTCCACCTTTCTTCTTCTGTGTTTCACCCTCTCTTGGTCCATATAAGTGGTGGTGAAATAAAGTTTTACTGACGATCGTTATCCTCCAATATTCAGTAAAATATGAGATCAGGACTTCATTTATGCTTTTCTAGTCTCTGATCTCTGATAGTGTTACATTGTTAACAACAGGAGGAGAGCTAGTAACGTTAGCAGCACCGCTAACGGCATAAAAACACAATTAAGGATCTAAAAGTTATATTCATTCCCTTTTTTTCTTTTGTGCTGATCCGAACCCTCAGTTTTATGACCCATAGCTCCTCTAGTTTATATAATGTGACTTGTTTAAACTTCTTCCAGACAAGCTGCTGTCGGCTCGAGTCTACCCAGACTCCCAGAGCCAGAGGCCGGGCGTGGAGCCTCCAGGAGGCCCGGGGATGATGTTCCCCATGCCGGGCTGCAGCGTGGGCAGGCAGGACGCCTCCAAGACCTGGGCTCCTGGACCAGGAGGAGGAAACGGAGGCAGCAGCAGTGGGCCGAGGGGGTTCGGAGGAGGAGGAGGAGGAGAGGTGGACGAGGAGACCAAGAAGAACCAGAACATCATCAACATCGTCAGAGAGGGACAGATGTCTCTACTGGTGAGTGAAGGTTCCTCATGCTGACCAACAGAGGAGAATCATAACATCTGATGTTTGTTCTCTCTCCTCCTCTTTCTCCTCCTCCTCCTCCTGTAGCCTCACCTGGCGGCAGACAACCTGGAGCTGATCCGAGACCCGGACGGGAACAACCTGCTGCACATCTCGGCCTGTCAGGGTCACGCCGACTGTCTGCAGCATCTCACCTCTCTGATGGGGGAGGACGGCCTCAACGAACGCAACAACCAGCAGCTCACCCCCGCTGGTCTGGGAGTCAAGGTCTGTGTCTGTGTCTGTGTCTGTGTCTGTGTGTGTGTGTGTGTGTGTGTCTGTGTCTGTGTGTGTGTGTGTGTCTTATATGTTTACTACCAAAGTGACGTGTTCACTTTAAGGTGTAGTGTTCAGTAGGGATGTCACAACATGATATTTTGATATGGCCATAAAACCAAGCAATCCCATGAATGACAACAGAAGGCAGCAAGTAGTAAGAACAAGTCTAAACATGTAAAATATGAGGATAAAAACATGGACAAGATAAGAAAGAAATATGTAAAAAGATAGGAATCAAACATGTAAGTGTGTGTGTGTGTGTTTACTGCCAAAATGACATGTTCTCAAGATGGCAGTTGCAGATGTTATCTCCTTAGTTGTGCTGTGAAAAGTCATCTGCAACCAACAGCTGAATAAATGTGAACTTTTAGCACAGCGCTCAGCCAAAGAGCCTCCTACAGTCACATACCTGTAGAAAATGTTAGAAAAGAAATGTCAAGCTTGTACATTTTCAGTTTTAGTTGACAGTTTTTAAAATAATGTACCAGAGCTGGTTGATATTTTAAGCTATAATAACATAAGTGTTTGATTCAACCCTTTTGATTTGTATGATCAAACCAGCGTGATCATCCTAGTAAACTAATCTGAACACTGAGGTGGTGAAATCAGATTTGGAAATTATTATTTTATTATTTTGCATGCCAGGATATATATTGTAATTATTCATACACCTGAACTACATTTTTTCCCTGAAATATAGTTTGAGACAGCAGTTTTTTAATTATTCATTTTATTTATTCATTTTTTTCATATTTTTTATTCTTTATTTTATTACATTTAATTTAATTACATTTTTTATATTTTAATTTTTTTTTGTTTTTATTGTATTTCATTTTATTTTATTGACAGACTGAGCGACTTACTGAATTAATGTCAAATTTCCGATCACTATTTACTGTAAGGTCGCTTTTATTTTGAAACTGGTTCTTTTGCTCTCTTGCCGTAATGCCTAGTATAAACACGAAACAACATTCGTCTTTTTCTAAGTTCAGTCTGACTTCTGCCATCTCTGTTTCTGAGCCCAGATGTGACAGTTGCTATTTGTACTCTGTTTGCAATCAAGTCTTTTCTAAATCTCACGTAGGACAAGCCGATTAAATCAAATATATTGAATGTATTGCCAAAACCTATAAGGCCACTATGGTATGAAGATTCTAAAAACAGAAAACATCTGTACGGACTTGCAGAGATTTGATTGGCTGTTTGCCGTCGGTCAGTGAGTTCATAAACCGTTAAGCTGAAAGTTTCTGATCATAAAAAAACCTTCACAGTGTTGTTTTTGGCAGCAGGACGTTCAAAAGTCGGTCCTGTGTTGTTTTCACTGCTGATGCTGGAAACGAGGCTCTTGATTGGCTGCCAAACAGGAAGTGTGTAATCTTGTTTATTCACTGTGTGTGTGTGTGTGTGTGTGTGTGTGTGTGTGTGTGTGTGTGTGTGTGTGTGTGTGTGTGTGTGTGTGTGTGTGTGTGTGTGTGTGTGTTGCAGAACGGTCATCTGGAGTGTGTGAGGTGGATGGTGAGTGAGACGGAGGCCATCGCTGAGCTGAGCTGCACCAGAGAACATCCCAGTCTGATCCACTACGCTGCCCGCTATGGACAGGTAACACACACACACACACACACACACACACATAAATACAAATACACACCAACAACCTTCAATATCCAGCAGTCCTGGAAATCTTAAAATGTGTTTTAACCATGGATGCATCTTCTACTCACACAAGCTCAGTCTGTGGAGGTTTCTTTATAAAATAAACTCTGTAAATTCTCCTTAAGTTCGATTTGTTTTTAACTTTTTGCATAAATTCTAAATAAACAGTAATATTAAGTCCATCTGCTGGTCGTGAACTTTAAAGAGGTCATCTCTAGATGTGTAAAAGCAATAATTCAAGATGATATTTGTCAGTTCACCTTCCTCCTCTTCCTCCTCCTCCTCCTCCTCCTCCCCTAAAACATTCCCAGGCTGATCTCATTCAGCCTTGGTAGCTAAAACTATGAAAAATATGTCCACAAAATCATGAAACAGGAAGTAAAAAGAACACACTGGGCCTGTCGTTTACTTTTGTCCTTCTCATTAAATACCCAGCATGCACCAGTGTTTGGGAACAGAGTGCAATGACTGCGTTCACAACCCGCCACAGTTTGACTTAATGTTGATTTGTGAAAATCCACAATACAGAAGATAAACCCTTTTATTGAAGTGAAGACAAGGCTCACTGTTTATGTCTGTGATAAATACATTTATCATATTAAATACTCATATATTGTGCTTTCTTTGTGTCCATATATATATATATATTTCTGGTTTATTTGTGTGTAAAAACTTCTCCGTGTGTCTTTCCGTCCGTCCCTGCAGGAGAAGGTGTTGTTGTGGTTGCTTCAGTTCATGCAGGAGCAGGCCATCTCTCTGGACGAAGTCGACCAGAACGGAAACACCGCCGTCCACGTGGCGGCTCAGTACGGACACCTCACCTGCATACAGGTGTGTCACCTAGTTCACCTACAGATCAACGATGCAGAACTCCATTTAAAACCAACTTATAATGATGAATCTCTAGTTTATTATAAATGTGAAGCTCTTGTTTCCTGCAGTGGAAGCAGAGTGCTTTTATTCCAGGAGAGGCGGATGTTATCAGTCCTGTCTGCTTCCTGTTGGCAGGCCGGGCCGACAATCAGAACACTTGTACTTCATGTTCTTTATCTTTAAAAAAGCAGCTTTATTCTGTGCTGTTAAAGTTCTAACAGAAGAGTTTATCATTTAGAAAAATTAAAGAAATGATCTTTTCCCCAAGGAGCCAGATCTCAGATCAGTACTGGTTTCTCATCTCTGTGTCTCTGTGTCCAGACTCTGGTGGAGTACGGCTCCAACGTGACGGGGCAGAACCAGCAGGGGGAGCGGCCTTCCCAGAGTGCCGAGCGGCAGGGACACACCACCTGCGCTCGGTACCTGGTCGTCGTGGAGACCTGCATGTCGTTGGCCTCGCAGGTCGTCAAACTCACCAAACAGCTCAACGAGTAAGTGACAGATTGAATGTGTTTCTGTCAGTTATTGTTGTTCTGACAGTTAATATTTTCATCGCCAGTATTTTTAAAGATTTCACAATATTGTTGCATTAATATTATTATTATTAATATTTCCATATGTTGATTTAGTTAATCTTTGCTCACTTTCTTGCTGCTTTGTCCTTGGGTGGAAATCTCAAGTCTACTTGAGGCTAAAATAAACATATTTTTTTGTGATTTAATTGCAAAAAAAAAAAAGGATTCTGAAATAATAAAATAATGATGCAGATTTGTATAAAGTCTGACTTCATGCTTGTTTTTGAATCAGTTTGGAAGATCAGGACTATGCTAAGCTAACACTGCAGCTGCTCTATCAACAAGCAAAAAAACGTCTATTTGTTTTAGATTTACCTCAATTATTTATTTATAATTTATACAATCACCTCTGAGGTACTATCGTAGAGCTCTGATTGGCTGTCCACAATTTCCAAAAAAAAAAAGAGTTAATGCTGTTGTTTGTTATGCAGACAGGCATCAGAGAGGATGACTCTCCAGAAACAGCTGCAGAGACTGATGGACCCCAACAAGGCTGAGGGGACACCGTCCAGATCACCCAGGTAACACACACACACACACACACACACACACACACACACACACACATACATGTAGAAACTCTCCATCCTGATATCTTCCAACCAAAACTACGTCTCCCGAAATCGCAACAGTGATTCAGTCAAAGCTTCACAGATTTTTTGTCACATGACTGTTGGTCTCAGATGAATCAAACATGACTTCATAGTTTCACTGAGGAGCTCAGAATTTAATGTTTTTTACAGAATCTGTTTCGAGTTAACGGTTTATTTGGGGCAACATTTTAAAACGAGACATGTAGAATAAAATGTTTTTGATAAAATATCACAATTTAACGCTTAGTTTCCGATGTGTTTTATTCTGGAAGCGTTCGTCACACACGATGTGTTCAAGGACCGTCGGAAAGATGAAAAATTGATGATTATGTACAGCTTCTGGCTGTGATAAACGGTGTAGTTTTGAGGTTCAGAGGGTTAAATTCACCACCTGAACCGGCTCTCAAGTATGGCACTAGTACTACAGCAGTTTTCAAATGTTTTACATTTTTAATTATAATTATTTGATTTAATAATAATTATTATTATTATTATTATTATTATTATTATTATTATTATATTATTATAAATAGTGATATGAGTTTGTAATAAAGCAGTATTTGTAGTCATAGTAATGATTAAAGCCATCAACAGCATACAAAGGATCCTGACTGTCTGTCTCTCTGGACTCCAGCTCCCATCAGCCCTCGGTGGAGGCGTGGCCAGAGATGATGTTGACGGCGGAGGCGACTCCCGGCGACGGTTGGTTGGTCCGTCAGGGCGGAGTCGGCCCGGACCCGGTGCTGCGTCAGCTGCTGGGGAAGGACATGTCGGACTCTCTGTGTCCGCGGGACAGGCTGCCCCCGGCGGGCGGCACGGGGGCCTCAGCGGCCTCGGGGCCCCGGGGCCCGCAGGACCGGGCTGGTGGAGCGGAGGGAGCTCAAACTGGCGAGACTCAAGCAGATCATGCAGCGATCGCTGAGCGAGTCGGATTCTGACGGCTATCCACCGGAGGACGGGAAAAATCAAGGAGCCTCGGCGTCGAACACACTGCGACCTGATAGGCCGACCCACCTGCCAATCACAGAGGAGGAGCCGGCGTCAAACCTGATGATGAAGAACAACCCCCCCTCCTCCTCCTCCTGCTCCACAGCCGAGAGGAAGCTGGCGTTTTCTCTCAGCGGGTCAAAGTCAGCTGACAGCGTCGGTTACAACCCCTCCCCGACCTCCAGCGACCCCGAGGCCGCCGACGGTAAAACGCCAGACGACCTCCACGACGGAGCCGCTGGCGCCAACGGCCAGAAAGCCGCCACCAGCCCCAAGAGCGCCCTGAAGTCGCCGTCGTCTCGCAGGAAGACGTCCCAGAACCTCAAACTGAGGGTCACCTTCGACGAGCAGGTGCACAAGAGCTCCAATCAGGAGGCGGAGCAGAGCAAAGTGCATCATGGGAAGGAGAGGACTCCGACAGGGAGCTCTGAGAGCAAGCGTCCGTTCGGGGCGTTCCGCTCCATCATGGAGACGCTGAGCGGAAACACCAACCACAACAACAACAGTCAGCCCGGATCCACCGCCGTCAACTCACCGGGCAGGAAGTCAGAGAGTAGAGGAGGAGGGGGCGGGGCCAAGGTGAAGAGCAAAACCAGTAACGTTTAACCAAACCAGTGCCTACTGGAGGACAACCAGCACAACACAGAGCAGACAACATGAGGAATTTATATCTGATGGTAGCAGAGAAAATATTCATCGAGGATAAAAGAATATAAAAAAATACCCAAAATATAAACAAACAAACAATCAATCAAGTTTTATTTATATATTTATATATAGCACCTTTTCAAACAATTCAAAGGCTTTTTAAATGATTGACAAGACGAAAATGGAGAGAAGATGAAGAAACCAATGTACCAAATTAAGATAAATATACAAATAAATAAATAAATAAAATATGTATGATTAAAAATGGTTTTAGAGCAAAATAATAAATAAAATCTACGTAAATTCGCTTTACATTGAATGAAAAGACGACTTTTATTTAATGTGTCAGCTCCAAAAAATAAAAGGTCATTTTATGAATTTCAAGTACTTTAACAGTTACATTTTTACCAATATTTCCTCACACTTCTCTGTTTTTATACCATAAAGTTCCTCATGTTTTCTGCCTCTGACGTTTGACTTTTGATGTTTTTTCAACAGTTGAATGACTGAAAGACAAAAACAGAAACTCCGTTTTCTTGTTGACTTTTATTTGATGACGTTATTCAGAGACATTAATCACTACACAGTGAGGGAGAACAACCTGTGTGTCTAAAGCAATTCTTTTTATTGACTGACTGAAGGAAAAGTCTTCACATAATTAATAACTTTCACATGTTTTTTTATATTTTTGTCACTTTAAGTGTTATTCTGTTAATCGGTCTGTTAAAACAAATCTCTCTAAATGGAGATAAACGTTTCTCTGCCACTCTGTTACTGAACTACACTAAAGATTAAGTATTAATATTTATGTTTATGCACACAGTTTTATGATTATAAAAAAAAAAGTGGTTAAAATCATGCACGTGGTTAACGTGCACCAGCACAACGAATCGTTTTAAAACCACTGAGTATATGAAGTATTTAATTTGTTTGTTTTTTTTGCATCATAATCCAGCACATTTTGTTTTTCTGTTATTATCTATGCAGTATTGTCGGCATGAAGTAGAGTTTAGCTGAGTGACGTGTTTGAGAAAGGAGACGGAGGCGGTTCATCTGATGATCTCATCCAATGTTTCATCAGACAAAACAGCGTCTGGAATCAATGTATGCGTTAAAATATAGTAACAACATTTCACATGTTTACAGATGAATTCAAGTCCAGTGTGTCAGAACTCTGTGAGACATTCAGGGCCCTCCCTGCAGTATTAATAAACCTTTTATACTAAATAAATAGCTGCTTTTAACTGACCCTCACAATAAAAGCCCCTTGATGTTTTGCTATTTACAAGCTTTTATTTTGAAACAGCAAAATGGGGAAACATTGTGTTTTCATCAGCAGTTACTGAGGAACTTCTGTGTGAACATTCAAGTGACAGACAATTTTTTAATTTGATATTTCATATATCAAAAATTGCTTCTACATGAAAATCTGTAATTTTCTGGAGACACTGAAGCCTCACCAGCACCCCCAAGAGGCAGCAGTGTGCATTACACCCCACAGTTTACCAGGACAGACGTTTCTGGGGATGAATATGTTAATGTGTTTTTCCTGAAGGGTTTTATTTGATAAGAATCATCCAGCAAGAAAATCAACGTCTAGTTTTATGTAAATCTGTCCAGAAGTTTTATCTCTGTCAAAGAAAACTGAAAGTTGTTCATAAGATTCAATCATTTGATCTGTTTCATGTCTGTGTTCAGGTTTTAAAGCCACTAAATCAAGATTCCACTTCCTGTTTTAACTTTTATTATGTGAAAACACTCCTGATAATAGTGTTTCAGATTTCAGCTTCAGCTCTCTTATTTTGTAGCTTTTTGAGAAAAACTGGATTAAATCTGTTCATGTTTTTTTGTTTACGTTGATACAAATATTGTTTCTGATTCAGCAGAAGTTTTTCTGTCACATTCCTGAATGTTTCTACATTTGCAGTTTTTAATGAGAGAGATTCTGATCTGTCATTTCTACTCTCAGACTTTTATTTTGAAGGTTTACAAACTGGATGGTTTATGTTTTTGATCTTTTGTTAAATGAACAGTCCAACATTTAAGCGTCAGAGGAGAAGACGATGAGCAGCTTCATAGCTGGCACAAAAAACATCTGGCAATTCTTTTTTTTACAAAGATGGCTTCAATTGTTTTACAGTGAGAGGAAGTGGAGACACGTCCATCTATACAGTCTATCTACTGATTCAATAAAACTTTATTGAAGTAATTGTTGAAGGAACCGGTTCAGTTTTGATCAGAGGTGGAACGTTTGTCCCGAGCAGAAGATTATGATTATGACGGACACACAGAGATATCAAACCTCCTGCTTCAGTGTTTCCTTCCATGTTGAACTGCTCCTTTAACAGCCAGTTAAACCAACTGGTGACAACTCAACTCCCAGTGATTCCAGTCAGCAGTTAACAAGTCAACAATTAAAGTTTGAGAAACATTTTATTTTACGGGTCTGTCATTTTTCACAAATGTTTCCTGGAAAAAACTTATTTTGTTTCCTATTAAACAGAAAATATAGTTGATGCTTAATTGGTAAATTTCCACTTAATTAGTTCCAATTAATAACTTAACATTTTACATTTTATTTTTTTTATTTTAATAATTTTTGGGGGGCAAAATCTTGGGGCAAGTAAATAATAAATCAACATATTTAAATAAAACATTTTCCACTAATAAATAGATATGAATAATTATTTACTTGGTTTCAACAAGTATTTCTAAACTCAAAATAATATATTAAAAAAAATAGTTTATTAGTTATTTCCCAGATTAATTAATATTAAATTACAGACTCGTAAAATAAAGTGTCACCAAAAGTTTTCAATTTTTTTTTTTCTTGAAATAGAAAACGTCCTTTTGACTGAAATAATCCCTCTCTGTCGTTCTTCTGTCGTTTGATTCTTAAATGTATTTAATCTGAAGGTTCCTCGTCGTTCCCTCGTCTCCTCAGGATGAAGGACGGCTCCTCCTCCTCCTCAGAGGAGACGGACTGAACTCTTCTCTGTTTTTAATGAACTCTTGATGGACGTTGACTCTCGAACACTTAAAGAGACGAGTATCAGAGAATGTTGCAGGCTGATCTGAGTTCAGTGTTTTCTACCCGACAGACGGCTGCTCTTCTGTTGAAGCTGTAAAGACAAATAAAGTTTTGAATAAGAGATTCAGGATCTTTCTGGTGTTTTTTTGCATGTTGTAACGTCATTATCAGTTCTTTTTCAGGACTTCATTCTCTCTCCTGTGTTTATTACACAACATTCATATTTAACCTGTTTGCTTTAAATACGTTATACTTTACTTTTTTAACCATTTACAAAAAAAACTGCTCTTAATGGATTTCTTTTTCCTCCAAAAAGACATCCATCTTTATTTTTCTTATTGATTTAGTTAGTTAGTTAGTTAGTTTATTTATTAATTAATTTAGTTAGTTACATGTTTATTGATTGATTGATTTAATTAGTTATCAGTTTATTTATTTATTAATTTATCTAGTCAGTTAGCTAGTTGGTTATCTGTTTATTTAGTAAGTTAGTTATATGTTTATTGATTTATTTAGTTAGTTGTCTGTTTATGTATCTATTTTTTTATTTAGTCAGTTAATTTATCTGTTTATTTATCTGTTTATTTATTTATTTAGTTAGTTATCTATTTTTTAAGCAGTTAGTTTTCTGTTTATTGATTGATTCCTTAATATACCAGGGACGGTGAACAATAATCAACATTTCAGTTTCCACCTTTAATGTAAATGCTCCAGTTAGTTAAAAAGCTCATTTTGGAGTTTTGTTCACTTCTTTAAAAAGTTCTTTCTTTAGTAAAGACTCAAAACTTTCTTCTGTCTGCTGCTTCACCACAATCACTACTGCAGTATTCTACTTTTACTTAAGTAGTATTTTGACTCAAAACATTATGAATGAATCGTTTTGTTGATTTTAATAATTTCCATCAGTTTAAAGATTCAATTCTTCTGAACTTAGTGACGTTATGTTGCTGCTTCTTCAGTCTCATGAAGTCCAGTCTGCTTTCATTCTGTTAAAGGCACAATGAGAAGTATCTTTATAAAAAAAATATCTACTAATATCTGCATATTTTTCCTACAAAAGTCCGGCAACACGTTTCAATTTCTGCTATTTACATGAATACAGTCTTTCTTCCGTCTTAACAGGAAAAACAACTCAGGTTTCGGAAAAGATCGTGAATTATTTAGTTAGGTTCAAGAGAGGGAAAGATTGTTCTTTGGGTTAAAATATCTATAAATTCTATATTCTTGTTCCACAGCGGCCTCTACTTCATCGTTCAGGCACATTATTTTCCGTAGAAATGCTAATTAAACTAGCCGGCTCCACAGACAGAACAGTAAACACCTGTTAAAGAACTCAAACCTCCTCTGTTGTAGTTTCCTGCTACAGTCGGCGTCTTCAGGACACATTTTTACCGTGAAGACTCAAAGAAAGAAGAACTAAACTAATAAGAGATCAGATTTTTGACTTTGAGTTTTATGAATCTCCTTCAGGAACATCTGCAGCTCCTCCCTCCCCTCAGACCTCCTCCTGCTCCGTCAGCGGCCCCTCCAGGTCCCTGGACCCCCTGTTAACCCCTCCGACCCAGATGGATGTCCTGTGTGAGTCGTCCTCTGTGGTTATTTAACGGAGCGTATATATTTATTCCCGGCATCAAACCCCCGTCACTTATCGGCTCAGGATTTATGGTGTTTGGGAAGCAAATTGGCCTTCTGATGCCCCCCCCACCCCCACCCCCACGGGAGCCTAATGGGGGGTTCGCTCTAACAGCAGCCCTCCATCATCTCACATCATATGGAGCACCGCAGCTCACGAGTAACCGAACGACACGGAGAGGAACGAAGAACCGTTAGAGAACCTTTAGAGAACCTTTAGAGAACCTTTAGAGAACCTTTAGAGAACCTTTAGAGAACCGTTAGATAACCGTTAGAGAACCTTTAGAGAACCGTTAGAGAACCGTTAGAGAACCTTTAGAGAACCTTTAGAGAACCTTTAGAGAACCGTTAGAGAACCTTTAGAGAACCTTTAGAGAACCGTTAGAGAACCGTTAGAGAACCTTTAGAGAACCTTTTTAGAGAACCTTTAGAGAACCTTTAGAGAACCGTTAGAGAACCTTTAGAGAACCGTTAGATAACCTTTAGAGAACCTTTAGAGAACCTTTAGATAACCGTTAGAGAACCTTTAGAGAACCGTTAGAGAACCTTTAGAGAACCTTTAGAGAACCGTTAGAGAACCTTTAGAGAACCGTTAGATAACCTTTAGAGAACCGTTAGAGAACCTTTAGAGAACCGTTAGAGAACCGTTAGAGAACCTTTAGAGAACCTTTAGAGAACCGTTAGAGAACCTTTAGAGAACCGTTAGATAACCTTTAGAGAACCTTTAGAGAACCGTTAGAGAACCCGGGACTCATGAGGAACGCTGCGTTCAGGTTCCAAAAAACAACAGCCATTTGTTTTCTTGTCCTCCCTCCCTTTTTCTCTCAGGGTGGGGGGTGAGGGGGTGAGGTGGGGGGGGAGTTAAACTGATAAATTAGACCTCATTTATTGGACAACAGTTTGAGTCGATACCCGGGGGCCTCCGCTCTGCAGCGAGGACGAGGAGCCGCTAATTGGTTCTCTGTGTGTTTGGATGGGGGGCACACACACACACACACACACACACACACACACACACACACACACACACACACACACACACACACACACACACACACACACACACTCACTTACACAAACTTACACACACACACACTTAAACACACACACACACACACATACACACACACACACACACACACACACTCACTTACACACACACTCACTTACACACTTACACACACTCATACACACACACACACTTACACACACACACACACACACACACACACACACACTTACACACACACATACACACACACTCACACACACATAGAGGCGTTTGTCTCGGCGGCACACGCCACGAAAACAGACGAGACAAGTGCTTGATTTGACAGCCGGTGTGTGTGTGTGTGTGTGTGTGTGTGTGTGTGTGTGTGTGTGTGTGTGTGTGTGTGTGTGTGTGTGTGTGTGTGTGTGTGTGTGTGTCATGTATAGATTTTTGTGTCTGTTGTTTTGCTGTATTTGTGTGCTTCTTTTACTCAGTCAATCACATTTAATTGACACCGCTGGGCTGCGGCCCGGCGCCCCGCGGCATGCTGGGATGACAGGCCTTTAATGCCAACGAGAGCCGAGGAGGAGGTTCTTCTGCCCGTGAAGGATGAGCTCCTCCGCCCGTCAACACCATTAATTGATGTAACAACAGCGATGATGGATACTAATAAATACAACCTTTAAGAAAAAAAAAGGTAATTAGACGGCGTGCGGCTGATAAACACCATTCGTCTTCCTCGGACGCCGTCAGACGGACGACGCGAGGCCTTCGTCTACATGCAGATCAAACCGGACATTTGCATTTTTGGCTTCGACGGTGAAACAGTTTGTTCTGCAGCAAACTCTGACTTCCTGTTGTTCTTCATCCTGACCCAGAAACTTAGAACCAACCAGTGAACAGGAAGTGACCATATATGGACTGAGGAGGAGTGACGTAGAGACGCCGTATACGTCTCTGGTGTCGACCTGTCAATCAGTGTGTAGCCCCGCCCTAAAGCATCCCCTGCTTTATGGTCTGTTTGACTCTAAATGGAGCATCATTTACTAAATGAACATCATGCTGTATTGAAGAAGACTTGAAACTAGAGATTGAGACCATAAACTCATGTTTACAATGTTTACTGAGGGAATAAATCAAGAGAGAAGTAGAGTCATTTTCTCATAGACTTCTATACAACCAGAGGAGTCGCCCCCTGGTGGACAGCAGAGAGAATGCAGCTTTAACACATGAAGCTCTGACTTCAGTCACCACTATTGGTCTGACGATGATGAGCCTCTGCGGTCGAGGGTTTATATCCTTCTACATGTTTCTGCTCGTTGTTTACTGTCTGATTAACAACTTAAGAGCACGAGAACGAGCAGATTGTCCAACAAGTAGCAGCTCAGCCTTTAAAAATGAAACTAATAAAAAGCGAAATCCTCATCAGACACTAGTTTGTAGAGATTAGAGGAGAGACATTTCTTTCAAAAAAGACACAATTAATTGTTAGTAAATTTATTTTGAAAACAATTTTGGCTTTTTCAAAGAAGCATACATATATATTGATTCTTTTTAAGTATATAAATCAGCTGCTTCAATGGTATAATTCATTTTTTAGATACATTTTCATTCATATATTTTTACTTGATAAGCTCTTCACATACTGTAATTGTGAGTTATGTTGAATTTATTTTGCAATCTTTGCTTTATCTTTATTATAATTTACTTTACTTCATTTATTAATTGTTCACTCATGAAACAGTTCCCTTTAATATTTAACTTCATCCATCAAAATAAAATACTTTTAAAACACCACGTGGCAGCAAATGTAAATCAAATCAAATGGAGGCAACATAAGAACAAAGACCAAATCAAGTAAAATAAGAAAAATGTAAAAAAAAATATATATATATATTAAAATAAAAGTTAAAAAAATAAAATAATAATAAATTAAATCAAATTAAAAAGTTAAAAAAAATATGTATTAAATTGATACATAAAAAAATATATATATATATAACATAATCAGACTGTTTCCTGTTTCCTGGTGTAAATAAAGTGACACGTCGCTCTGTGCTGCTGTTCCCCTGCGCCGTCAGCAGGGGGCAGCATTGCAGTTTCTTAGCCAGCAGCCGTTTGGCATTTAGCTCCTCCGTCACGCCGTCGATTTTGTTGATTCCGAGCATGAAAACAGCGACGGCGCCTCGTTAAAGTGTTTGTTTCGTCCCCGGAGGACGGACTCACTGGAGGAGCACGCATCATGAATAACGGGCCGTAAACTGCTGTCGTGTTTTTAATTTGCCGCTGTAATTGACAGTGGGATCAGTTTCCTGTGACCGCGGAGACGAGGCCGACTGCTGTCAGAAATACACGAGCGTTAAACTCAAAGAGATGATTGATTTTTATTTATTCTCTTATAAGTTGTTGTTTGTGTGGAAGCAGGAGGTTTCCAGCAGAGATGTTCTTTGATAAACATCTGGTTCTCTCCTCACACAGACCTGAAGGAACGTCTCGTTTACATCTTTAGCTTTAAACTGACTGACTGAGAAAACACACAAGAACTATCAGATCTGATTCTTTTTCACTTTAATCAACCCTCAGACTGATGAACTTCACGGTATCCTGGTGTGATTTAGTTAAAGTTTGACTAAAATGTGACATTTATAATCTGCATTTCATTTTTAAGATATGTGTGGGTTGTTTGTTTAATCAGTTAAAGATGCAGAAGAAGAAGTTTCCTCCATTTTAAGAAAATAAGAAAGTAATTTTTAATGATGGTGTCTTGTTGCCAACTGAAAGCTTCCATCTCATTATGACAAAAATGGTAGTTTGCCTTTTTTTGTCTGACTGCTGGATGGAGCTGAGTGACTGATCTCAATTTACTTTTCATTTCACAATGCATTGGGGATAAATATTGACTTTGTCTGTTTCTGCAGCCCACGGACACGTTACATTTGGAAGTTTTTTGCATTCAGTCAGAGCAAGTGACGTACGCCGTGTGACCGTTATTGAACGTTATGTGGTATAATATGAGAGAAGGTCAGACAAAGACTTTCACTCAGGAGGCCGCTGTTAGTGTTCCTATGAAATAAAAAGTCAACATTGAGTTTACGCTTGTTATGAGATGTTGTAACGCTAAAGAAAGTCTGGAGGGTAGTTATTTATATACGCTAGTTTGGCTGTTACATTGTTACGCTACGTTGTCATATTTTGTTAGGTCCTTATGTTACATTACATTGTTTCTTTTCGTTGTTACGCTACGTTGTTACGCTACGTTGTTACGCTACGTTGTTACGCTACGTTGTTATGTAACGTTTTCTAGTTTTGTGAAAGACATTGATACTGTTACAGCAATCCCAGAAGATTTATCAAATCATTCTGACCTAGAATTGCATGATTCTTTTTAATTTTCAGTAAAATTAAAATCCACTTTTTTCAAGTATCTTGTAACCAGAAAGAAACACTCAGGTTCGCTGGAATCAAGAAAAAGAAAACTTGATTCAGAAGACTTTTAAAACAATACTTGAACTAAGTACCTTTTTATTGGGAACAGGTTGAAATAATCTTCCTGCACTGAGAAACTTTTTTTTCCCACTCACAGAAAAATGATTTCATAAGAATGTTTCTTTTTCTTCCGTGAACATAGAAGCCAATAAACCTCGTTTAGTGTTCTGTGAGAAAACGACGGCCTCAACCCTCTGATCGCTCATTCTCGGTCTGTTATCTCCTCCTGAATGAAGTAATCGTGAAATAAAACCCTCTCATTTCGCTGAGGGGTCCCCCGGGGGCCTCCGGAGGGCCCCCCCGAGGGTCCCCAGACCCCACTTTGGCAGCGGTGGGGGGGCCCGTTTACAGGCTGCGGTAATGATGCTTGTTTGTCCAGCGGTCTGTAAATCACACCGACATTAGAGCTGTCACCGGATCCACTGGAGACACAGCAGACCATCACTAACACCCCCCCGACCCACCGGATCCTTAACAGACAAACACAAACACAAACACTAAAGCCGCCTGCAGAGAACATAAAAGTAGTTTTAAACCGATGCGGACCATCTTTAACAGGAACCTGTGGACCTAGAACAGCAGATCGTTTAGGATTCAAATGAGAAAGGAGCTTTAAAACAGAGACGTAATCACAAACAGTTTGTTTAAATAAATTCCTCTTCGGCTGTGATGGTGAAAGATTTCCATCCAGAGACGGCTGAAGATTCAAATTAATAGTGTTAATAATTGGTTTAATTAACCGACATACAGCACTGATTTTAGGTTCAACAGGAAGAGTGGGATGAAAAGATAATTAAATGTTTAAATTGGCTGATCAGCGACTTTATCTTTTCCAAAATATCTTGATGTGTCTGAACCAAATTTCCTAATTTCATCATTCATCTTCCCGTCAGGATGAACTGTAATAACTTTCATTTAGCGCCATCATCAGGTCAACATTTTAATGTTTCCTATACAGGCGTGATTGCCACGTCTCTACCACGGCAGATTGGCGACGACCAAAGAATGAAGATGAAGAAGACCAAAGAAGAAGACCAAAGAACCAAGATGACGACGACCAAAGAACCAAGATGACGACGACCAAAGAACCAAGATGAAGATGACCAAAGAACCAAGATGGCGTCAACCAAAGAACCAAGAGACGACCAAAGAACCAAAATGGCAATGACCAAAGAACCAAGATGGCGATGACCAATCTACTTTTCTGTTCTTTTACAATAATCATCCATGTTTTCAACTGTGTTTTTACGTGAATTTGTCTGTTTGTTCAGACAGGAAACACCTCCTGACTGAACCCTCCTTCAACGTGGCTCTGATTCCTCCTCCTCGTCTCCTCCTCGTCTCCTCCTCGTCTCCTCCACCCTCAGCAGCGTTCTTCTTTCATTACAGCCGCTTTGTCGGTTAGACGAGCAGCTTTTATTGGCACTGCTGCCTGTAAAATGGGCCGAGAGACTAACCTTTAGAGAGAGAGAGAGAGGGAGGGTTTGTTAGAGGAGAGATGGACGATCAGACAGTAAACAGGAAGCAGTGTGTGTGTGTGTGTGTGTGTGTGTGTGTGTGTGTGTTGTGATATTTATTGGGAAGCGACGGCTCCTTTAACCTCGCCCATCGAACGCCCAGCGCTCCCATTAAGGCTGACTGGGATGTCCACTGGGAGAGAGAGAGAGTGTTTGTCTTTAGAAGGCAGTAGGTTGTTTCTTGGACTGTTTATTGGCCAATTCCTCCGTCTGAGTGTATTTATAGTGAAGTGTGTACTGTAAGTACAACAGTGGGCCTCAATTTAGCTCCTCACAAGAAAATCTTTATGTCAGACAGAGTCTATTATTATTTTTAATACTTATAATTCAATCATATTTAATAAGAAGCCGCCTGTGCCACAATGAATTCTAAATTGAATTTTAGCAACATTTCCTGTCTTTCCCAGATTGAAATGAGAAGATCAGTATTCATGCTGCATTCATGTGATGTCAGAATAATCACAAAAATGTGTTTCCGACTTGACAACTCAAATGTTGGAACACAGAAAACGTTGAAAAACAGAAGAGTTGATGGTAAAAAACATTTTCTATTCATTCATTTTTTGCCCACATGTGATTTGTAATGTAGTGTTGTGCCAAGGCCTTAACCTCTGGATCTTTAAAGTGAAGTCAATGCTTCATGTCTTAAAGCTGCATTCTCTCTCCTGTCCACCAGGGGGCGACTCCTCTGGTTGTATAGAAGTCTATGAGAAAATGACTCTACTTCTCTCTTGATTTATTCCCTCAGTAAACATTGTAAACATGAGTTTATGGTCTCAATCTCTAGTTTCAAGTCTTCTTCAATACAGCATGATGTTCATTTAGTAAATGATGCTCCATTTAGAGTCAAACAGACCCCCCCCCAAAAAAAATTTAATTATTAAAATAATCAAAAAGGAAAAGCAGCAAATCAGGATGCTAGACATTCCTCAACCATCAAGAAAGTTTGACAATAATATTCTGTCAATGGACTATCGCTTTTATTAACTGTTAAAAACATTATATTATAAGCAAAAATCTGAATTGGTAATGTTACAAAAGCTGTCAGATAAACTAGTAGCAGAAGTAGAAAGTGGTATATAAAAATATAAAAATAAAAAAGTAAAAGTACCTGAAACCTAAGGAGAATATTTGATTAAATGTATTTAAATTCCACCACTGTATATGATAAATGTGTAGCATGGTAGCATGCTAACTGTTAGCATGTCATCATCAGCATTAGACATCATTTAAACAGTCAAGATGTGATTGTTGACATCATGTTTTTATTCATTTCTTTCATCAAAATCACAACTTTTTTGTTACAGGCTGCGGTAATAAAATGTTATTTTGGTAAACTTCTTGTTTGGCTGCATCTGATGAGACAACAACCAACAACAGACACTGATGCTTTGAGAAAATAGATTTTATGTTAAACAAACAGATATTGAAGTTTGACTCAGGTTATTGTTTACGTGTTTACGCTGTCACATGATCAATCGTATGTATTGATCCGTATTGTAGGTTGTATTTTGTAAACATCTTTGGATGGGCACTGATTGGAGTCCGGTGTTCGATGCCCCGGCTCACTGCGCGGGGCAGAACGGGCAGGAGTTGTTCCTGCTGGACTGCAGCCAGACCCGGATGCAGTCCTTGTGGATGGTGTGGGAGCAGCCCAGCGGGTGGCGGCTCTCCGGGTCCACGTGGTTCTGGCACATCAGGCAGAGTTTACGGTGCGGGGGGGGCGTCGGCCTCTGGATGGGGCCCGGCGGCGCGGGCCTACTGATGGGCCCCGGCGCCGACCTCTCGCTCTGAGCCAGCTTGAAGCCCACCTGCTCGATCACATCCTCCATCGACATGCCGGCCAGCGTGCCGCGGGAGCTCTTCACCTGCTGCAGCAGCGACATCAGCTGGGCCCTGTTGCATTGTGGGAAACGAGCTCGTAGCCTCTCCAGGATCTTGTCGAGTTTGTCGGCGGGGGCGGAGCCGGCGGGGGAGGCGGGGACGGAGCTGCAGGGTGGAGGGGCTGACTGGGAGGCGACGGGGAGAGACTGGGAGGCGGAGTCACCCTCATGTGGGGAGGGAACTGGTGAAGGGGCGGTGGGGGTGCTGGTAGCGGAGGCGGTACTGGGGGTGGTACGGGGGCTGGTACTGGTCTGGGTATCTCTGGGGAGGGAGGGGTCGGTGCACTGGGATCGGAGGGGGAGGGGCCATGAACTGCTGACGGCTGAGTGGCTGCAGCACCTGAATGCACCGCAGGTCGGCCTGTGGGAGGAAACAAGAGGCGGCATGTTGAACCCCCAGAACACATTCCTGTTAAAAAGATCCACGTAAAGAGGAAGAGGAACAAAAAAACCCACCATTTTAACTTTAGGAGGAGGAAGAGGAGGAGGAGGAGAGTAGGAGGAGGAAGAGAAGGAGGAGGAAGTGGAAGAAGAGGAGGGGGAAGAGGAGGAGGAAGAAGTGGAAAATGAAGAGGAGGAGTAGGAGGAAGAGAAGGAGGAGGAAGTGGAAGAGGAAGTGGAGAAGGTAGAGGAGTAGGAGGAGGACGAAGTGGAGAAGGAGGAGGAGGAAGAGGAGGAGGAAGTGGAGAAGGTAGAGGAGGAGGAGGAGGAAGAGGAAGTGGAGAAGGTAGAGGAAGAGGAGGAGGAGGAGGAAGTGGAAAAGGAAGAGGAGGAGACGAAGTGGAGAAGGAAGAGGAGGAAATAGAGAAGGAGGAGTAGGAAGTGGAGAAGGAGAATATAATTCTATAACCAAGCAAAATGTTAATTTACAGTAACTTGTATTTTAGTCAAAGGTTTTTCTTTAGAGTTACAATCTGGAAGATCTTTGCTTCGTTCTCTCTGGCGACACCTGTGGCCATAAACGGTAACTGCATGTTGAAGGTCAGCTCAGTAGATGGAGTTTTGATGAACAAAGCAATGTTCGACTGTGGACGTATTTTAGACACCTAAAATAATCAATATCAGTTTAAGTAAACGCTATATTTTGAATAATTTCACGCAGTTTCTATGCTCTCTTCAAAAGACACCAGACTCCATTGACAAAAACAGTAATTTTACAGGAGTTGCCCGTCTCCCGTTGCCTCTGTTCGGTTAGTTTGTTTGTGTTACTTTGGCGTTTTAACGGGTTAGTTCAGATTCACCAAAGTCACAAAATAGCATATACAAACTAACCAAAAGGAGGCAGCATTAGACCAGCAACTCCTGTGTTCTGAGAGGTTAAATTACTGGTTTTGTCAATGGAGTCTGGTGTCCTTGAAGAGAGCATAGATACTGCGTGTTTTTTCCTGCTTTATTTGTATTTTTGTGATTGTTATTAATATATTAATGTTAAGTAAAGTACCTGAATTAAATGTACTTTAGGAAAGTACACACATTTTTTACATCAAGTGAGAATATTTTCTGATTAAACTATTTTACACATTTTCCTAATTATATTTTCTATAGAGAGGAGGAGGTGGAGGAGGAGAAGGAGAAGGAAGAGGAGTATATAATGCTACAATTAGCATTATATGTTGTTGATTCTAAAGACATATTTTAACGTGTTACCATGGGGATGTGCGGCAGAGACGGGACGTTGATCCTGGGGAGGGACTCTAACTCCCGACCCTGATGGAGCTGCTGCAGGACCTCCTGGAAGCGGCTCTGGAGGTCGGCCTGGATCCTCCGGACCATGCCTTCCTTCTTCTCCCACTTCTTCCGCTCGTAAAAGAACTCCTCCTGGTTCTCCGCCCTGAGAGTGTTCAGGTACTGACCCATCTGGGACGGGGAACCACAAAGACAACGTCAGAGAGACCCTCCTCACAGTTTACCGTTAACCATCACAGTGTTAAATAAAGTTTAACTGACGATCGTTATCCTCCAATATTCAGTAAAATATGAGATCAGGACGTCGTTTATGCTTTTCTAGCCTCTGGTCTCTGATAATGTTACATTGTAAACAACCAATCTGTGTTTGATTCAACAGGAGGAGAGCTAGTAACGTTAGCAGCACCGCTAACGGCTAACAGGAGGAGAGCTAGTAATGACCTCTCTGATCCAGGCCTCGATTCGAGTCATGGCGACGTCTCTCTGTTTCTCCACGGCGGCGATCTCGTCCCTTAAGGCCTGAAGCTCCGCCTCCCGAGCCTCCTTGCCCGCTCGCTCCATCTCCCGCCTCAGCTCCTCCAGCTCCTCCTGCCACCTCCGCTGCTCCTCGCTCTGCTCCTCAGTGAGAGCCGTGAGTTTCCGGTCGCTCTCCTCCAGCTCCTTGGCCAACCTGGAGAGGAGGAGGAGGAAGAGGAGAGACGAAGAAGAGTTGGAGGGTGAGTTCTTTTTGCTGAAAGGCTTTTATTGTGAAGCAGCTGAAGGCAGCTTGCTTGATATAATTTTTTCTTTTCTTATTATCTGACTTTATATTTGCTGTAAATATCAGCTGGTTTCAGTTGCATCCTTCCTGTGTGACATCATCACATATGAACAGATGTTATTTGTGTCTCTTCCTTCCGTTATGTCCTCTGTGTGTCGGCGGTCTTTACCTGTTCCTCTCCTCCTCGGCTCGGCTCTTCTCTGAGGTCATTTCCTGTTTCTTGGCTAAGAAGTTCTTCCTTGTTGCTTTAGAGTTGTTCAGCTGCAGTTTAACTCGCAGAGACTCCAGTTTGTCCAGAAGAGCCTGAAAACACAGCAGCGGTTAGATAGGTGTAGGTGTGTGTGTGTGTGTGTGTGTGTGTGTGTGTGTGTGTGTGTGTGTGTGTGTGTGTGTGTGTGTGTGTGTGTCGTCTCACCTGGTGCTGCCGGTTGGTGTCCTCCTTCTTCTTCTGCACTTGCTCTTTATGTTTCTCGTGAGCGAGCTCCTCCTCGTCCTGCTTCTTCATCAGACCGTCGTACCGCTCTGTGAGGCCGGAGCCGTATTCCAACATGGCCGCCACCTGACTCTCCCAGTCTGGATCCGTGTTGATGCCCGACTCTGCTGTCGTGTTGTCCGTTTGTACAGCCTTCACCTTCTGCAGCAGGTCTGAGAAAGGAGACAAAACCAGTGAACGGGAGGAGACAAAAACAGTGAACGATAGGAGACAAAACCAGTGAACGAGAGGGGACAATACCAGTGAAGACGAGAGGAGAGGAGACAAAACCAGTGAACAAGAGGAGACAAAACCAGTGAACGAGAGGAGACAAAAACAGTGAACGAGAGGAGACCAAACCAGAGAACGAGAGGAGACCAAACCAGTGAACGGGAGGAGACAAAAACAGTGAACGAGAGGAGACAAAACCAGTGAACGAGAGGAGACAATACCAGTGAACGAGAGGAGAGGAGACAAAACCAGTGAACAAGAGGAGACAAAACCAGTGAACGAGAGGGGACAAACCAGTGAACGAGAGGAGAGGAGACAAAACCAGTGAACGAGAGAGAGAGGAGAGAAAACCAGTGAACGAGAGGAGACCAAACCAGTGAACGAGAGGAGACAAAAACAGTGAACAAGAGGAGACCAAACCAGTGAACGAGAGGAGACAAAACCAGTGAACGAGAGGAGACAAAACCAGTGAACGAGAGGAGACCAAACCAGTGAATGAGAGGAGACAAAACCATGTGAACGAGAGGCGAAAAGACACGAAACAATAGGAGACAAAACTGTAAAAAATACAAAATAAATTAAAAACAGCAACTAGTAAACAGGAGGTGAAAAAACTGTTAAACAAGAGAGTATAATCTCGTAATACCATAGGAGAAAAAAATTGAAACACGAAGAGAAAGAAAATGTAAACAAGGGAAGAAAATCCAGAAAAGAAAAAAAAACGTAAACAAGAGGAGAAAAAAACAAGGAAACGAGGAGGAAAAAAAACAGTAAACAAGAGTAGGAAATAAGTCAACAAGAGTAGGAAAAAACTGTTTATATGAGAAAGAAACTTGTAAACAAGAGGAGAAATAAAATAGTACAAAAGTAGAAAAATGTGTAAACTTTAGGAGAAAAAACTGTAAACAAGAGGAGATAAACAAGTTAACAAAAAGAGAAAATAACACGAAGAAGAGGAGAAAAAAACAGTAAAAAAGAAAGGAGCAAAAACTAGTAAACAAAAAGAGAGAAACAACAGTAAAGTACAGGAGGAGAGAAAGATACGAATGACTCAAAGACAATGTGGAAAACACACAGTGACTACATGAGAAAACACAACAATGATTACAACACTGTCTGGATTCTTCTCCTGCAGGAACCATGAACATCCTCTGAGGACAACCAGTAGATTATGATGACTACATGTACATTACACTTTACATGAGTGAACATTAGACTTTAACCTCTAACACAGTACTCTCACAGTGTGGTGTTAGTACTTGTACTTCAGTACATGATCTGATACTTCCTCCCTCTGTTCCTCCTCTAACACTGACATGCTGTTACCTTCCATCGTCATGTGAGCTAACGCTAGCTTCACCTCCTCCTCCTCCTCCTCCTCCTCCTGCTCCTGGTTCAGGCGGTGGACTCCTCCTGAAGGCATGCTAGCTGTCTCCCCGCTAGCAGCCATGCTAACAAGTGATTTAAAACAAAAATATTATCTTTATTATCTTTATTAGCTGTTGTTTAGCTGTTGTTTAGCTGTCGCCGCCGGTGATTCGCTGAATACCCGGAAGTAACTGTGTGCGTCGCTGAATATGATCCGGCTGAAACGAAGCAAAGCTCGTCTGTGATTGGTTGGCGCTGTTCAAAAGAAACTTTATTGAACAGGAGGACTAGTAACAGACAGAAGGAAGTATTCAGATCCTTTATTCCAGTAAAAGTAATAATGCCACACTTAATTTTAAAAATGTATTTGAATAATTTTGTTTTTAAAACATTTAAACGTAAATAATTACATTTAAATATATTTAATACATACATTATTTAAATATTAATATGAAGATAATAATTAAATTAAGGTTTTTAAAATTCTTTTTGTTTCAAATAATTTTAAACCAAATTAAAACATTTAAACGTAAATAATCCATGAAAACTTTTGATTAAACTTTTCTTTCTAAATGTTTTAATTTGGCCATTTATATAACATTTTTTAAAATTCATTCGAATACTTTTAAATAATTAAAACATTTAAACGTAAATAATTACATTTAAATATATTTAATAAATAGATTATTTAAACACAATATAAAGATAATAATTAAATTAAGGTTGAAAGCATTTAGAAATTAAAACATTTCTAATTTTTAACTTTTCTTTCTAAATGTTTTAATTTGGCCATTTATAGAAAGAAACAGGGTTTGAAAAGAAAAGATAATTATGTGGAATTAAATCCTTCCAACCTTATTTAATTATTGAATGTTTTTCATATATATTATAAAGAAAAAAAAATAAATAAATAAATAAATATATATATATATATATATATATATATATTAATTTGGCCATTTATATAACATTTTTTTTAATTTACTTGAATAATTTTAAATAATTAAAACATTTAAACGTAAATAATCCATGAATGTTTTTCATATGTATTATAATTTATATATATAAATTATATATATATTATATATATATATTAATTGGCCATTTATATAACATTTTTAAAAATTCATTCGAATAATTTTAAATAATTAAAACATTGAATATATATATATATATATTTTAAAAATGTTATATAAATGGCCAAATTAAAACTTTTCTTTCTAAATGTTTTAATTTGGCCATTTATAGAAAGAAACAGGGTTTGAAAAGAAAATATAATTATGTGGAATTAAATACTTCCAACCTTATTTAATTATTGAATGTTTTTCATATATATTATAAAGAAAAAAAATAAATATATATATATATTAATTTGGCCATTTATATAACATTTTTTTAAATTCATTTGAATAATTTTAAATAATGAAAACATTTAAACGTAATAATAATAATAATCCCTGAAAACGTCACAGAGTGAGCCCTCCTCCTCTCCGGACTCTTTGTTGGTCACATGACTCCTGACTCCCCCCGCCCCGCCCCGCCCCCCCCCTCCCCTCCTCTGTCAGTCTGTGTTCGTGTGTTCTGTGCCTCTATGTGTGTATCTCTCCGTTAGCTCAGCGCTAGCCCGTTAGCCTACGTCACACACACACACACACAGCACCGCTGAGCATGGCGGACGGGACCGACTTCCAGGAGCTGGAGGCCGGGGAGGACCTGTTCCCGGAGCCGGCGGACAGCCTGGAGGTGAGAGGGAGGGCCGGACCGGGGGGGGGTCCCTTAAAACGGTCGTTTTATGAATGGAGTCTGGCGTGGGAGCGTGGGAACCGTTTCTATGCGCCCCGCTCCGCTGGCACGTCACTCAACGGTGGCCCTGCAGCGGGACGGCCACGGCGGCCGGCGAGGGTCAAACGGAGAGAGAAAGAGAGAAAAAGCGCAGCATTAGGTGTGTGTGTGTGTCAGGTGACAGTCAGGTGACAGGTGTGGTGCTGCGTTCAGGGACGACTGGAAAAAAAAAAAAAAAAAAATCAAAAGTCACTTATTTAAAAGTGATTTTAAAAGTTTTAAGTTTTTTTTTTTTTATTATTTTAAAAGTAATCTTAATGATTAAATGTAGAGATTTAGAAAAAGGGTTTGAAACAAAAAAGGATTAAATCCTTTCAAAATTATTTAATTATTATCTTTATATATATTTTTTTATTTATTTATATATATAGTTAGTACTACATGTCATATATATTCCTTTAAAACTGCTTTTAAAAGTTTTTTTTTTAAATATTTAAATTATTTTAAAAGTAATGTTAATGATTAAATGTAGAGATTTAGATTTAATTTTAGATTTAATTAATTTATAATTTAATTATTATCTTTATATTTTTATATATATATATGTATATGTATATATATATCAGAAATGTCACTTCTTTAAAATGCTTTTAATGTGTATATGTATATGTGTAATATTAATGATTAAATATATAATATATATAATTTATATTATTTATATATATATATATATGTGTATATATATAATCAGAAATCAAAAGTCACTTCTTTAAAAGTGCTTTTAATGTCTGACTAAGTTTTTCTTAAAATTATTTTAAAAGTAATATTAATGATTAAATGTATATATTTAGAAAAAGGGTTTGAAACAAAAAGGAAATTAAATCCTTTCAGCCTTAATTTAATTATTATCTTTATAAAGAAATTAAATATTTAATATATATATATATATATATATATATATATATATATAAAATCAGAAATCAAAACTCACTTCTTTAAAACTGCTTTTAATGTCTGACTAAGTTTTAAGTTTTTTTTTTAATATTTAAATTATTTTAAAAGTAATATTAATGATTAAATGTATTTAAATGTAATTATTTAATGTATTACATATTTAATGTATTAAATATATACATAGAAATAATAATTACCTCACTTACAATTTTTTTAAATATTTTAATTATTTTAAAAGTAATATTAATTATTAAATGTAGAGATTTAGAAAAAGGGTTTGAAACAAAAAAGAAATTAAATCCTTTCAACCTTATTTAATTATTATCTTTATATTTTTATATATATATATATATATATATATATATATAAATATATATATATATATATAATCAGAAATCAAAAGTCACTTCTTTAAAACTGCTTTTCATGTCTGACTAAGTTTTAACCTTTTTTTAAAATATTTAAATTATTTTAAAAGTAATATTAATGATTAAATGTAGAGATTTAGAAAAAGGGTTTGAAACAAAAAGGAAATTAAATCCTTTCAACCTTAATTTCATTATTATCTTTATATTTAATATATATATATATAAAATCAGAAATCAAAAGTCACTTCTTCAAAACTGCTTTTAATGTCTGACTAAATTTTAAGTTTTTAGTGTGTAGCTTTTAAATGCTGTTTTTAAATGTCTGTAAAGCGCTCTATAAATAGAATGTATTATTATTATTAAAGATTCTTCTTTTGTTTGTTTTTTATTATTTATTTAAATAAAGTGTTTTTTTGTTTTAGAGTTTAATTTACTTTAAATGTTACTTTCATTATGGAAGCAGGTAATCCATTAGTTTTAAGATAAAATAAGATACGATAAGATAATCCTTTATTATTCCCGCAGTGGGGACATTTACAGGATTACAGCAGCAGAGAGTAAAGTGCAAACAAGAGACATAGTAAAAGAAAAACAAGATAAAAAAAAAAGTGTTATAAATAAGCAATAAAAACAGTAAAGAATCCAAAGAAAACTAAAGGTGTCTAAATATCACAACAGCTTTCAGTAAAATGCAATTCTTAGTTATGTATGAATGAAATAACACATAAACTATATAGCAAAGAACATTACAGGCTTCAGAAAGGTATTTTATTTGTTTTAGGGTTGGATTTAGATCATTCTGCCGTTCATATTATTGTGTCCACCCTCTCTGTTTGTGGAGAGAATTGAGAAAAATACTGTCCGATCTGATAAAAAAGTTTTAAGAGCTTTATACTCAACTACAGCTGTGTCATTTGTGATATTTGTTTTTGAGTATGGACAAGAAAACATCAGTTTGTTCTTCTCAGAAACTGATCAAAATCAACATTTTTGCAGATCATGTTTTCGTAAGTAACCAATATTTCTCAACAGTGCAGAGACTTAGAAGACAATGCAGATGCAAACTTAAACATACAGCACCCTGGTCTAATCATTATTATTATTATTAATATTATAAATATTATTATTGTAAAACAGTTGGTAGAAATAATAGTTGTGGATGAGAGAGAAACCTGATCTGTATCACAGTTTAAAAGGGAAATGAAAGGTGATTGTTTATAGATAAACCAGATGTTTAAATATTAGGAATCAGAGGACTAATACATAATCTTTATGTTTGTCTTTAATGTGTAACTTTAGTTCAGAATCTGATTAATTCAATTCTGAGATAAAGAAAACAAATTGGCAAACACTTCCTCACTTTGATTAAAAAAATCGCTGGTGTTGCAAAATATTTTCCCAAGAAAATAAATTATATTTTTCTCCATAAATACAACACAAATACGTTGTTGTTGTTGTTGTCGTATTGTTGTTGGATTGAATTTGTTGACTAAAGCACAGCTTCTTCTTTCAGTCTTTAATGAGAGTGAGTTTTATTGGTTCAGACATTTTCAAACGCTTCAAACCAGATGTTTATGTTCGACTACGTGAGAGAGAAACCCTTCGTTTGGTTCAGCAGGAAACAAGAAGGAATGTGTTGACTCCTGAAACCAGAACTTTACGCACGGTTAGATACTGCATGTGGTAAATATAATATATATATATATATATATATACTGAATATATATTGAATATGTATAATTCTTTGGTATTTGGGTGAACTGGACCCTTTAAGATTTGAATCAGACAAATTATTTTTAAGAGGAGTGTGACCTCTGTGTTTGAATAATATCTCAGATTATCAGTTGAGACATTTCTGATTCAGTTGTGTCGTAACTTCAGCTCAGAAACAAACTGGCCACACACACACACACATACATACATACACACACACACACACAGGCCTGTTTTTCTTTCTGTTTTTCGTCATGTAAGCACTTTTGGAATTCATTCCTGGTGATGTGTCATCCTCGAGTGTCACAACGGCCCTCTTCAATGACCTGTGTGTGTATTTGTGTGTGTGTGTGTGTGTGTGTGTGTCACCCACTTCCCCTGTGTGTGTGTGTCCATAACCAACATGCTGCTTCACAAGGACCTATAAACACTAAGAAGGATGTTAAACACACACACACACACACACACACACACACACACACACACACAGTCAGGAGGTTGTTTAAGGTGGACTGAGGTTAAGTTAAGTGTTTAATAACCTTTGACTCGTCCTGTTTCCTCCTTTAGTGTCTCAGTTTGCAGGACTGTCTTTAAACTCTGTATCCAGTTTAAACATTTAGTGATGCAACGGATCATAAAACTCACAGATCGGATCAGCACAAAAGAAAAAAGGGAGCAAATATAACTTTTAGATCCTTGATCCTGTTTTTTTCGATAATAATAACTCATCATTGTTGATCCATATTGTCAGATACAGATCCCTTTGTTGTTTGATTATAGCAGCTGATCTACAAGACTGTTTTTGTTATTTTTGTCATCGTCCCAAATATAATTTCAACGCTCTGAAGTCAGTAAATCATCAAAATACCAAATGTTATACTTTTACTTTTTTATTGTAATTTATAGTGTTTTTTTCCTTCATAAAAACACACAATTCAAATGATAAGGAAATAAAAGATTGTATTGTTATTGATTAAAACAGATGTTCTCATTAGTAGTTTTAATGATGTATTATGATCTCAGAGCTAGTGTTAAACATCATAATTCATCTCTAATATCTATTTTATATTAATGTGAAAACATCTTCAAACTACTGGATTTATTCTAGTTCATCACCAACTCTACATTTTACAGATTACATGTGAACACATCATGATAACGTTATAATTTACCTTCAGACAATACTCATTTTAACTGAACAGAGCCTGAACGTATTTTACTGAATATTGGAGGATAACGATCGTCAGTAAAACTTTATTTACACTGTGATGGAGTCACACTTGCAGTTGTAGTTCTAATCATGTTGAACTGAACATGTATTGTGATTTTGTGGATTTACAGTTTCTGTGTTTCTGTGGCTTCATTCAGCTCTGACAGGAGTTCCCTCTGTCGTGTCCTCGTGTTCCCTTTTCACAAAGCTACTTCCTGAGTCCTTAGCCATGCTAGAAGCTAGCTAGCTAGTTTTCTTCCTACATTTGGTCTTCTTTGTGTCCTCTTTCATATTCACTAATTCTTCTTCTTGTTTGTTTTCGATTAATTGCTGTGAGAGGTTCATAATTGTGGATTTCTGACCTGGACTTTGGTCTGAGTTGTCGGTTTTCCCAGCTTGACTTAATCATTTGAACGTTACATTATGATAAACGTTGGATCAGTGAGAGATTTATAATGTTTGTAATATTTAAAAGTATCATAGTGTCCTAAATGTTGGTTCAGCAGGTTCACTTGTTGAATCCAGATCAGTGTGTGTGTGTGTGTGTGTGTGTGTGTGTGTGTGTGTGTGTGTGTGTGTGTGTGTGTGTGTGTGTGTGTGTGTGTGTGTGTGTGTGTGTGTGTGTGTGTGTGTGTGTGTGTGTGTGTGTGTGTTTCCTGTGATCTCTGTGTGTGTGTTTGCTGAGTAAGGAGGCAGGAAGCTCCTCTTTATCATCACTTGTTTCCTCTCCTCCCTCCATCCTCCTTTTTCTATCTGCTCAGCTAAAACCCTTCCTCTTCTCTTCCTCGACTCCGGCTGTAATAATAGTTTGTCTGTCCAGGTGTGTCTTTGAAGAAACAGTAACATCCTTCTTGCTGCAGAAACAAACTGTATTTATAATTTAATTATTAAATGAATGATGATTATGTGTTAAAAACAGGAGACAAATATGTTGACGTTGTTCCTGGAGGCTGTAAAGTTGAAAAGGAAAAGATGTGTGATTTTTTTATTTTTGCTGAAGGATTTTGTATTTGGTGTTTTTTTGCAAAACATGAATTCATTGTAGAAATTACTTTTGTGCTAAAAGTAATAATATGGAAGATTTTCATTTAAATAAATGTCTGTTAAAGGGATAGTTCTGATTTCTTTTATTTTATGTGCAGTTGTATGAGGTAGTTATGGTCAGTGTAAGATGGAGTTTAGACAAATACGTCAATGTCCTGCTGTGGACGTATTTTAGACACCAAAAACAATCAATATCATCATCTTTATTTATAATATTTTCACCTCTTTACCTTTCTGATGGGAACTGAAGCTGTTATCTATACTCTGCAAGAAAACCAGACTACATTCAAATTAAGATTTTGTTAATTATTTGGGAGAAATTAAAACGTTTTGTTTTTGCTTTCTGTTCCTTCATCAACATTTCCAGATGTTCAAAACATCTGCTGTGTAAACGGCTTGAGTCATTTCCTTCAGTGAATCAGCACAAACGCTAACAGTGACTTCTACCATCACTTCTTTGAGGTCGTGACTCATAACGAACGTTCATAAAACTGTAGTCCATATAACTGTGTGTGTGTGTGTGTGTGTGTGTGTGTGTGTGTAATAAAGTTTCGACACCCTGCTCATGTGATTCGGTTACTGTCGAGAAAGAACGTCATTAGTTGATTCATAATCCTTCTGCAGTGTTTGGGGCCGTTGTCTGGGTTTGCTGCCTTGCTGAAGGGCACGTCTGCAGCAGTATTTGCAGGAGATTGAATATAAAGAACTGTAGAATTAAAACGAGTCCAGTTTGAGTAACAGATCCGTGAGTTTGAAGGTTAAAAAGTGATCAACAGGAATGTGAGCGTGCACACGTTTTAATTGGGCAACGCAGTGAGTTGTGTTGCAGTAAAAGTTGAACCTCAACCTGGTCGACGCTGTGGTTTGTTTTTCTGTGTCTGTGGTCCTCATGAGAATATTGAATTAAACGTTTCCTGTGTGTGTGTGTGTGTGTGTGTGTGTGTGTGTGTGTGTGTGTGTGTGTGTGTGTGTGTGTGTGTGTGTGTGTGTGTGTGTGTGTGTGTGTGTGTGTGTGTGTGCAGTCAGAACCAGCCAGTCTACCTGCTGAGGACCTCAGCACCAACTCAAATGGACCCAAACAGGATTCACTGTTCGACGACGATCCAGAGGATCTGTTCGCAGGTACACACACACACACACACACACACACACACACACACACACATATATACACACACACACATATACACACACAGTTCTACAAGAGTACTACTACATAAAGTAGTGAAAGCTGAAGTCTGATAAATGTGTGGATTCAGAAAGAAGTGAGACCTCTGTCGTCTGCTGAGCATCTCTGCTGCAGGCTACGTTAGTGCTAACTAGCATAACACACCCAAAACCTCTGACCACACTTTTGGTGGTCTAGTTGCATCATGGGTAATGTAGGTTCTGACAAGGAAGACAAATGCATAAAATATAGTGTATAAGACAATATCTCCAGTTAGCCTCTCCTCTCCTCTCTGCTCTGTGTTCTGCAGCAGTTCAGTCAAAGCTTCACAGAATTGTTGTCACATGACTGTTGGTCTCTGATGAATCAATCATGACTTCATGGTTTCACTGAGGAGCTCAGAATTTAATGTTCTTTACAGAATCTGGTTAAAGCAAACGGTTTATTTTTGGCACATTTTTAAGTGAGACATGTAGAATAAAATACAAAAAAATACAAAAAAACCACATGATGTGTTCAAGGACCATCGTAAAGATGTAAATCTGATGATAATGTCTGTTTTCATATCTTCTGGCTTTGATAAACTGTGTAGTTTTGGTGATTGTTTAAAGGAAATAAGCTTTTCAATCCAGAGGGCAGTTTTTGGGTTTCAACGGATGAGGCTATGTTTTGTCTCACTCTCTGTCTCACTCTCTGTCTCACTCTCTGTCTCACTCTCTGTCCGTCGTGTCTCAGAAGCCACAGAGGAGGTTTCGTTGGACAGTCCTGAGAGAGACGTCCTTCTGTCCGACGGCCCGTCTCCCGCCATCACCCCCATCACCCCTCCCTGCTCCGTCATCACCCCTCGCCTCGGCCTCACCCACGACGACATGTTCACACACTCCTCCTTCGACGAGGTGACGCCGCACACACGCTTTATTAATACTCAGATATTTGACTGCAGGAAAAGTACTTATAACAAAATGTAAACAAATACTCATACAAGTAAAAATACTGCATTTTAATTGTTGCTGAAGTATTAGCTTCAAATAATCCTTAAAGCACCAAAAGTAAAAGTACTTATATGTATTATTATATTTTTGTTAGCTTGTAATAAGCTTGTGAATTTAAGGGATCAATAAAGTCTTATCTTAATCTATAATATTACATCATAATTAACGCAGTCAGTTTATAGTTTAAAGTAGCATAAAACAGAAATATGCAATTAAAGTCCCTAAAAATTGTACTCGAGCATAGTACTAAAGTTAATATAGTCCACCGCTGACCTAAGTGCTAATATGCTAACATCTAAATATTAGCATACATGTCTAATGAAGGCAAAACATTTCATAAACATTTATTCAAAGTGTATATTTACTTGTAAAGTCTTCATGTTAAACAGCTACTAATAATTGTACTTAAATACAGCACTTGATTAAATGTACTTTCCACAATTGGAGCAGAATTAAATGTCTGTAAACCTAAAAATAAACAATTGAAAACATATTTATTCATTCGTGTTTTCTGTTCCTGTTTTGTGCAGATTGAAGAAGTGGAAGGCGGCGATTCATTCGACATGCACATATCAGTGTCTGACCCCGAGAAAGTGGGTGAGTACACACTGATTCAAAACCACTGTAGTCCTGGAATACCCTGGAATACCCTGGAATACCCTGGAATACCCTGGAATATCCTAGAGCAATGAGGTGTCTTTCAGACAGCAAAGATCAGAGAAGAAATAGAAAGACAAACCACCACTACATTTCCCATCAGCCCCCTCTCCCTTCTTGTCCCTTCATCTCCTCTCTTTGGAGATGATGAACATGATGGACGTTATATTTCACCCCAGCTTTCTGCCGTCAGCACAAAGTTAAATATGCAGAGTCGACGTTCCTCTCAGCCATCATACTTCTAAATGATTCTGCTGATGGTTTATTGATGCATGAAGCTCTGCAGCCCTGTAAGCGCCCCCTGCAGGCTCTAACGGGTCACTACAGGCCATGAAAACACAAAGTGAAGGACAGAATATGTTGAGGATTATTAACATCCCTTTATGTAAATATTAACAAAGAGACGGCAAATAGAACAGATGAGCGGTTTGCTGCCAGAGAACACAAGTAACCAGTTAAACCAGTTTGATATCTGAGCTGTATCCTTTTTTACAAGCATTACTTATTCTGTTTATCCTTTAAGAGGATAGTACATATATACTGTTTAGATAGTGTGTGTGTGTGTGTGTGTGTGTGTGTGTGTGTGTGTGTGTGTGTGTGTGTGTGTGTGTGTGTGTGTGTGTGTGTGTGTGTGTGTGTGTGTGTGCTGAAATATATGTTTTGTGTGTTCCAGGTGATGGGATGAATGCGTACATGGCCTACAAAGTGTCCATCAAGGTGAGAAAACAGACTTTTTGAACTGCTTTATGGTCTGTTTGACTCTAAATGGAGCATCATTTACTAAATGAACATCATGCTGTATTGAAGAAGACTTGAAACTAGAGATTGAGACCATAAACTCATGTTTACAATGTTTACTGAGGGAATAAATCAAGAGAGAAGTAGAGTCATTTTCTCATAGACTTCTATACAACCAGAGGAGTCGCCCCCTGGTGGACAGGAGAGAGAATGCAGCTTTAAGACACTTCAATGGGGACAAAGGTTTTGTTGATCTCGTCCAGTATTGAGACTAAAAGGGCTGTGATGTAATCCAAACAGCTCAGATTGTTATTATAATTATCTGATAACATTAAGGAAAGAATCCTTAAGAGAAATAAAACCTTTCTGATTGTTGTTGTGTCTGAAATCTTCTCCTGTTTAACATTTGAGAGTTACAAAAGCTGCTGCAGGATCTCAGTTTATTCATTGTCCCCTCTTTCTTTATGTCTCTCTCTCTCTCTCTCTCTCTCTCTCTCTCTCTCTCTCTCTCTGTGTCTCTCGTCCAGACCTCCATGTCTTTGTTCAAGAGCCGCGAGTTTTCGGTAAAAAGGCGTTTCAGTGATTTTCTGGGTCTGCACAGCAAACTGGCCTCCAAGTATCTGCACGGAGGCTACATCGTCCCCCCCGCACCGGAGAAAAGCATTGTGGGTAAGCAAAGCCACCAACTCTCTCACACACACACACACACACACACACACACACACACACACACACACACACACACACACGCTGAACCCTCCAACAACTGATAACTGTTGTCCTATCTGAGGTCCGGGAGTCTGTTTGGGTCGTTCCGGTACTGTCAGAGGGTTGTTCACTTCACTAATCCGTATTGTTCTAGGCTGCTTTTATTGTGAAACTCTTGACACTGAAACAAGAAGTTGTTCCTGTTTTAAAATCTAAGTTTATAGTTTCTTTGACCTACAACTTCTGGTTTCTTCTTTTTTTATTCAGCTGTTGCTCAGAGAATCTTTGTCTCTTTGAACAGAGTTTTTCATCAGTGAAGTCACAATCAAGCTGTTTTTTAAATGTGAACATGATACATAATTATCTGTGTGTTGTGTTCATTAGTCGTGACTGTCCCGGTTGTTCATCAGTTATGTTAATGAGCGTCTCCTCGTGTGCAGGGATGACCAAGGTGAAGGTCGGGAAGGAGGACCAGTCGTCCAACGAGTTTGTGGAGAAGAGGAGGTCGGCTTTGGAGAGGTACGATTTTTTTTTTTTAGGTGGAAGATGGTCAGAACAAACAAAAATAATATTTAAATTATCATCCATTAGTTTTTTAATCCAATCAAAATCTAACAAAGTCAACATTTAGTCTCATTAGCTACGTCATCATCATGTGGTTGATGCAAATCCATCCTCCGTGGTGCATTCAGGGACACTTCGGTCCGGTCCGTTCTTGTGAACGTGATATCTTGGGACAAGGACCGTAGGAAAGAGCAAATTGAAAGGAAATTGGATAAAAGTGTGTGTGTGTGTGTGTGTGTGTGTGTGTGTGTGTGTGTGTGTGTGTGTGTGTGTGTGTGTGTGTGTGTGTGTGTGTGTGTGTGTGTGTGTCGTGGTAAAGATCAACCTGGTCAGAACTTTACAGGCCGAAAGGTTAAACCACAAATATTAGATACATCATTATCACAACGCGTGTGTGCGTGCGTGTGTGTGTGTGTGTGTGTTGAATACCGAGGAGGTGGGCGGGGCTGACATTCTGCTGGCCTTTTACTGGTGATGTTTGATTGACAGGAAGGTCAGCCGGTGACAGCTGATGGAGCTCAGAGCTGCAGAACTCCACACTGATGGACACACACACACACACACACACACACACACACACACACACACACACACACACACACACACATTTAAAATTCTTAACTTAAATTTTTTAATGAATGCCTTAAATTGTGGTAGTAAATATATATTTTTTCAGTTTTATATTTAAACCTTTTTTGGAAATGTGCCAAATGAATAAGGTGTAATATTATTATTATTATTATTATTATTATTATTAGGGTTATTAGGATTATTATATACTTTTAGGATTATAATATTATTATTATTATCATCATCACCACTATTATTAATATTTTATTTATATTATTATTATTATTTTATTATTGGGATAATTATAATAATTATAATTATTATTATTATTATTATTATTATTAAACTATTATTTTATTATTAGGATAATTAAACTAAGAATGATTATTATAATTATAATAGTTATTATTATTAGCATAATTAAAATAATAATAATAATTATAATTATTTTTATTGTATTATTATAATCACTGGATTAAAAAGCGCTCACCCTGATGAATACTTTTCTCCTGCAGGTATCTGATGAGAACGGTGAAGCATCCCATCCTGCTGAAGGATCCAGATGTTCTGCAGTTTCTGGAGAGCTCAGAGGTAAACAAAACTACGTTTTACCTGAGGAACCTGAACGCATCTGATCAGGTGTTAAATCAGCATCAGTCTGTAAAAGCACAAACCTTGTCTTCTCCTCGTTTTCACAGTGTAGAAATACTTTGTTTCAAGCAAAAGTACTGCATTCAAATATTTAGTCAAGAGAAGAAAAACTGCCATCAAAAGTGAAAGTACTAATGAAGCAGAAAAATATATTAATGTATTATAATTATTGATGCATTAATTTGTTGATTTAATCACTTTTCATTTTATTTTATTCAAATTATTTTCTACACTGAGTTTATTATATTTTGTATCATTAATCTAAATCTGCAAGTTTAACTCAAGTTATCAAATACATTAAGTGGAGTAAAAAGTACAATATTTCCCTCTGCGATGTACTGGAGGAGAAGTATAAAATAGGAAATACTCAGGTACACGTACACGTACTTACTCCCTACCACTGCTGTAGTTTCATCACGACCATGTGACATTTAACGTAAAGATGTTATTATACAAATATTAGTTATTTCTGAGAGGTGCAGTTTGACCACAGTGGAAGGTCAGGAGGTCGTGGATCCTCTGGGGACCATGAACGTCCACTGTGATGTCCTGGATGTTCTCTCAGTGTGGAGACGTCTCACTCTGAACCAAAGACAAAGACACAAAAAAAAACTCTGTCTGACTTTTCTTCACTTCTTTTTCCCGATGAGGTCGAAGCTACGAGGATCTAAAAACTGCCTCTGGGTTTAAGGGCCGGCGGCGTGTCCTGTTTCCTCGCTTTATTGTCCACTCCGACTAAACCCCCTCTAACATCTCGTCTTAACTCCCCTCCTCACCTCCTCCTCCCCCTCCTCCCTCCTAACGTTGTGGGATTGCGTTGGAAGCAGCCGGAATAAATGGCCCGGTGTCACAGATTTAACAGATGAATCACTCGGACGCTTGACCGAGCGTGTCGGTCCGTCCGGTCCGCTTAATGAAACACAACCATAACCCCCCCGGGGGGACCAGGCCGTCCCCCTTTGCTGCTACCGCTCCCGTTAAATGAGATTGGAGGGTGATGGGGGAGGAGGGGGAGAAAAGTAAACTTTCCTAAAATGAAGAAAAATGAGCCTATTTTCAGCTGTTTGTTGTTGTTGTGTTTTTTTTGTTCTTTGCACATAAAGCGGTCGTATTAAATCTGATTGGAGCTAAAATGTTGGAGACAAAACAATCAGAGGGGGGAGGAGGGGGGGAGGAAAGAGCACAGCTGTGATAGAGTTAGAGAGGTGGATGGAAAGACGGAGCAGAAAAGAGGAAGAAACAAGATCAGTTTATCAGAACAGCTAGAAAAAACAAAGTGAAATTAAGAAGTAGGAGAGCAAATAGATAAAAATAAATGAGGTGAATGGAGAGAAAGAAAAGGGGGAAGTAAAGGGTAGAAAATAAAAACAAAGAAAGACAGAAATGTAAAAGATGAAGAGGAAAGAGAAAAGCTTTGCCTCAAATAATTTTTTTATTATATTTAATATTAACTTTTTCAAATATGCAAGAACAGCACAACCTAATCCAACTAAAACATATATAATAATAATAATAATAATAATAATAATAATAATAATAATAGAAAAAAATATTATTATTATAAGGTAAATTATTTTTTGAAATAAGTAAAATGATAAATGCATACATATCATATGTCATATATGATATGTATGCATGTATCATACTGATGGAATGCAGCTTTAAGTCATGAGAAACAGACGTTGACTCTGTTGTTGTGGAAATGGATTTATAGTGAGTTTATCAAGACAACATGTAAACTGAGGACGTCTGCATCAAATAAAGTTTGTTTGTTTGTTTGTTGTCCAGTTGCCGCGGGCCGTCAGCACTCAGGCTCTGAGCAGCGCCGGACTCCTCCGAATGGTCAACAAGGCCGCCGACGCCGTCAACAAGATGACCATCAAGATGAACGAGTCTGACGCTGTGAGTGGAAGAGGAGGAGGAGGAGGAGGAGTTCTCCTTAAGGCTGGAGTAAAATAAGGAAGAAAGGAAGGAAGGAAGGAAGGGAAAGATAGGAGGAAGACAATATGAAATAACAAATTAGGAAAGTGTTGTTGTCCATTGAAAGAGGATAAAGGGAGTTAAGGATGTGGACAAGACAGGGAAGAAAGAAGAAAGGAAATATGAACTAAGGAAGTAGGGAAGGAGGACAGAATGGAATAAAGGAAACATGGAAATAAGGAACCAGGGAGGAAGAAAGAAAGAAAGGATTGAGATATGAAAGGGGAAAGAAGGAAAGTAGGTAAATAAAATGCAAAGAAGAGAAGGAGGAAGGAGGATAAGGGAGGAAGAGGAGAGAAGGGAATGAAGGGAGCAGAGGAAGGTAGGAGAAAAGGAAATAAGGATCGAGAGAAGATTGGAAGGAAAGAAGAAAGGAAATATTGACTAAGGAAGTAGGGACGGGGGAGGTAGGGGAAAGGAGGACGAAGGGAAGAAGAAGAAGAAAGAAAGTAAACATGGAAATAAGGAACTAGGGAGGAAGAAAGAAAGAAAAGATGGAATAAGAGAGGAGGAAGGAGAGAAGATCGAGGGAGGAGGGAAAGGTAAGAAGGAAGGATGAGGTACAGAAGGAGAAGAGAAGGAGGTCACAATAAGGCTGAAGGGAGCAGGCGAGGAAGGAAGGAAGGAGAAGAGGAAATAAGGATGTAGAGAAGATAGGAAGGAAAGCAGAAATTAAATATGAAGTAAGGAAGGAGGAAGAGAAAGAAGATAAGTATGAAATATAAAGCAAGTATGAAATGAGGAAGCAGGAAGGGAGCAAGAAAGAGACGATGAAGGGTGGAAGGCAAGGATAGAAGGTATGAGGAGAGGAAGAGGAGAGAAGGGAGCAGGGGAGTCAGGAAGGAAATAAGGATGTAGAGAAGGTATAGGATATATAGGAAGGAAAGAGGAAATTAAATATGGAGGTAGGAAGAAAGTAAACAGAGTAAGAAAGAAGAAAGCCGAGATGAAATAAGGAAGCAGGAGGGGAGGAAGAAATAAAGGAAAGAAATGAGGGAGGAGGAAGAACGGACATATTAAATAAGAGATGACCTGATGTAATATTATTTTTGTTAATTCTGAAAAGCGTCCTTTGTGTTTCAGTGGTTTGAGGAGAAGCAGCAGCATTTTGAGAATCTGGATGTTCAGCTGAGGAAGCTTCACGCCAGCGTTGAGTCTCTGGTCTGTCACAGGAAAGGTAACACAACTCTCATACTGTAGATATAGTACTCTGTGCAGGAGAAATATACAAAAGTACAACAAGACAGAACCAGGACTGAGCGGTCAGACTGTCAGACCCTGCTGCTGTTAAGTGAGAGGCTTTCTAAAGGGAGTCTGGTGAACAGAAGCACTACCACTTTAGTCCACAGGGGGCGCCAAAATCAACACAAAATGAAAGTTCATCGTAGTAACTTTAAAGAACCAAAAGTACTCATTATGCAGAATACTATGTTATTGTATTATACTAATGGATGCATTCAAGTGTTACATTTTTAATTTTAATTATTTTATATACTTCTGGGTAATTTAAACTATTATAACACATCGTCATTTATTCATTTATATATTTCTGAAAATTACCTAAAGTTATCAAATACATGTGGTGGAGAAAAATGTACAATATTCTTTGAGACGTAGTGGAGTAGAAGTAGAATTTAATTGAAAAGGGAAATACTCAAGTAAAGTACAAGTACGTTGTTACACGGAAGCACTACCACTTTTGTCCACAGGGGCGCCAAAGTCAACACAAATGAAAATTTCCTTTTAGTAGATTTAAACACATTACAGTAATGTGTTTTTTTTGTTCAGCATATTGTATAATATCTGTAATTTTAAGAGTTTAATCCACACTGGATTCCCTGAACATTTATATCTCACAGCTTTGAATACTTTCTCTACCAATGAAAATGAAAACGTCTCAACTCACCTCAAAAATCTGCATCACAGATATTTTCTTACATTTTTCTTTTCATAAAACTTGTATAAAAGCAGATATATTCTGAGTCCTTTCTCCCGTCGTGTCCTCTCCAGAGCTGTCGGTGAACACGGCTCAGTTCGCCAAGTCGGCGGCCATGTTGGGAAACAGCGAGGACCACACGGCGTTGTCCCGCGCTCTGTCCCAGCTGGCCGAGGTGGAGGAGAAGATCGACCAGCTGCACCAGGACCAGGCCCACGCTGACTTCTACTTCTTCTCCGAGCTGCTGGGAGACTACGTCCGCCTCATCACCGCCGTCAAGGTACGAACCGGATCCAAAGGGTGGAGTCCCTCTGGTGGAACGTAGAACCCACGGACGGGTCCTTTAGTACGGTTCTATTATGAGTTCTCTGTGAGAGGAGTAAATGTGTTTTTTATTAAGTGAAGGTGAAAATAGAAATACACCAAAACTCTGAGCTGAGTCCAGGTAGAAACCAGACAGGAAGTGAAACAGGAGAGTATAGTAGAGAATACTAGAGTAGAACTACAGAAGAGAAGAACTACAGTAGAGAAGAACTACAGTAGAGAAGAACTACAGAAGAGAAGAACTACAGAAGAGAAGAACTACAGACGAGTAGAACTACAGTGTAGTAGAACTACAATAGAGTAGAGCAGAAAAACAGTAGTTTCCAAATATATTGTGGAGGAGAACTATAGCAGATTAGAACTATAGCAAAGTAGAACTACAGTACACTAGAGTAGAGTAAAACTACAGTAGAGTAGAACTACAATAGAGTAGAACTACAGTAGAGTAGAAATACAGTAGAGTAGAAATACATTTTTGGTATCTTTTGATCGGATTTTATGTAAATTCACTAAATTAAATAAAGCTAAAACTCACAGTAACAGAAAGAAACACACACACCTACATTTACAGGATATAGTTGATAATAAAACTGTCCATGAACATATTTGACTACTTTTAAATCTGATGAGATGTTGCCAAATTACATTATAGGCATTTACATTTTTTTTAATCAAAATTAACATCAAAGTGTCTGTTTATTAAATGTTGTGTATTGAAACTGTGTGTGTGTGTGTGTGTGTGTGTGTGTGTGTGTGTGTGTGTGTGTGTGTGTGTGTGTGTGTGTGTGTGTGTGTGTGTGTGTTCAGGGTGTGTTTGACCACCGGATGAAGACGTGGCAGAAGTGGCAGGACAGTCAGATGTTGCTGCAGAAGAAACGAGAAGCTGAAGCCAAACTTCAGTTCAACAACAAACCGGACAAACTGCAGCAGGCCAAGGACGAGATCAAAGAGGTGAGACGGGACGGAGGGGACAGACAGACAGACGAGACGGACAGACAGACGGAGACAGACAGACAGACAGACAGACAGACAGGACAGACAGGACAGACAGACAGACAGAAAGACAGACAGACAGACAGACAGACAGACAGACAGGTCGGAGAGGGACAGACAGACAGGATAAAGAGGAAAGACGGGACAGTAGAACTACAGGACAATAGAGTAGAACTACAGTAGAACTACAGTAGATTGGACCTACAGTATAGAACTTCAGGAGAGTAGAACTACAGTAGAACTAAGTAGAGAGTAGAACTTACAGTAGAAGTAGTAGAGTAGAATAGAACTACATTAAAGTAAAAATAGAGTAGAATAGAACTACAGTAGAAAAGAGTAGAACTACATTAGAGTAGAACTAGTAGAGCTGAAAGTAGAACTACAGTAGAGTAGAGCTAGAGTAGAGTAGAACTACAGTAGAGTAGAACTACAGTAGAGTAGAGCTACAGTACAGTAGAACTACAATAGAGTAGAGCTAGAGTAAGTACAGTAGAGTAGAACTAGTAGAGTAGAACTACAGTAGAGTAGAACTACAGTAGAGTAGAACTACAGTAGAGTAGAGTAGAGTAGAACTACAGTAGAGTAGAACTACAGTAGAGTAGAGCTAGAGTAGAACTACAGTAGAGTAGAAGTAGAGTAGAGCTAGAGTAGAACTACAGTAGAGTAGAACTACAGTAGAGAACTACAGTAGAGTAGAACTACAGTAGAGTAGAACTACAGTAGAGCTACAGTAGAGCTAGAGTAGAACTACAGTAGAGTAGAAGTAGAGTAGAGTAGAACTACAGTAGAGTAGAGTAGAACTACAGTAGAGTAGAGCTACATTACAGTAGAGTAGAGTAGAACTACAGTAGAGTAGAACTACAGTAGAGTAGAACTAGAACTACAGTAGAGTAGAACTACAGTAGAGTAGAACTACAGTAGAGTAGAACTACAGTAGAGTAGAACTACAGTAGAGTAGAACTAGTGGTGGACCACTTTGAAACTCTATTTTCCCTGTTAGTCACTTAGACACTAAAATATGGAGAAATAGAAAAAAAAGAATTTAACCAATAATAATAATAAACATTTATGGAAAAGATGCGCTAAAAAAAGAAAAAACACTTTTAATGGTCAATTAAATGGATTATGTAAACTTGCAGGGCAATAAAATGTGTAGTATTTGTGAAGAGGATCTGTACGATACAAACAACATCATATTGTGACTTTGGTGAATCTGAATTTACCGTTTAAAGCACCAAAGTCACAGTAAGACAACTAACTACCAGATAGAGGCAGCAACAGGCCATCCACTCCTCCGTCCTGAGAGGTACAACCACTGTTTTACTGAATGGAGTCTGCTGTGTTTGTAGAGAACATTTATAACGGCTACAGTTCCCATCAGAAAGGTAAAGAGGTGAAAATATTCTAAACATTTTTTTGTCCTTAAGCCTTCGTTAAGAATAATTAGTTAATTAAATACCATAATGTTGTTATATTAATGTATAATAATACATGTTTATACATGGTTCATAGTGCTTTCAGGAATCCCTCTCCTCTCTCTGGTGGTGTGTCCAGTCAGAGAAAACAAGCGCACCTCACCGGTTCAGTCATGTGAAAACTTTATTTTTTATTTTTTATATATATATAAATGTTGTTTTCTTTCGGTCTGCAGACTTGAACATGAACTCAGTAGGACGAACGAAGAGCAGGAGAGAGTAGAAAAGTACTTTATTAGAGCGTCTGTTGAAGCTGTCACCACACAAATACATCCTCACACACACACACAGCTGGCGTGGTCGGGGGTCTGGTATTAGAGGCAGCAGCTGTCAGATGTGGGGGTTTTTGGGAGGAGAAGGGGGAGTTCTGTGGGGGGGTGAGGCTGTCAGAGGCTGCAGACGAGGACAGATCGCAGTAGAGTTACAACCAACATTTATTTGGAGCCGACAAGAGTTTTGACGCCTGTCAGGAGTCGGGTTTTGGTTCACGCTTTGACAACAGCCGACAGAAAACACAGAGAGACAACAAAAAATAAATACTTTTACTTCACGCTGCTGCTGTGTGTGGAAACCTGGTGAGCAGCTGATGTTGATGCTACAGAGGAGAGATTCAAGTCTAATATCTTACATCAAAATTCTCACACACACAGATTTAATGCACATATATTTCCTTTTTATAAAAATATCATTACCTCTAATGTCAAACGCAAATAAACATCTGATGAGAAATCCTTTAAAAAAGTTGTCTTATAGCTGCAGAACTTGCTTGAGAATCTTCATGTTTTTAAGTTTCCTTTAGTATCAAATAAATCCAGTGATGGTAGTCTTTACACTGCAAACATGAGCTGTTAATTGATAATTTGGCTTTCTTTTAATCTTAGTGTGACATACTTAAGAAATAATATAAAAACAGAGGAGTCGTATAACTGCAGAACTTGCCTGAGAATATGCATATTTTTAAGTTTCCTTCAGTATCACAGTAATCCGGTGATAGTTTTCTTTACATGCATGAGTATGCTGCAAACATAAACTGTTAGTAAATTATTCGGCTTACTTTTAATGGAAAGAATCTGACTAAATGTAAACAAATATGAGCTTAACATGTGGTGTGTGTTTATATTATACCTGTTTACATTCCTCAAAACCCCCCAAATTGTGTCACATTCAGAGGATTCTTTAGTGGAGAAGATTGTAAAAGCTGTGAAGAAACTCTTTTTCTGCAGCTGCATTGCTGTTGTTGGTATTTATTTATTTATTTATTTCTCTCCAGACAAACATGTCTGTTTCATCCTCACTGATAAAAACAACACAAGAAAAAGATAAAAGTTTGGGAGAGCTTTTGAGTCGAAGGCCTTTATGATATATATGAAATCACAGCACAAACAATCCTTAAAGATCCTGCAAAAATATGATTTACTCTCAACAAGTCAAAGCTTTTTGTAAAAACTACAATAGTATAAAAATTCCCCTTAACTTTTAACATGAACTTACAGTTTGATACAAAAAACAATAAAATCATCATGTTTTGTGCACATTAGTTATTTGTTTTTATATTTAGGTCTATTTAATGTCAGTGTGAATTTAAAATGAACACTGAAAGGACTGTAGTTCTGCACTGAATCATAAAATACAGTAAAGTCAGATCATTGACCCACGCTGCCCCCTGTGGGCTCCAAACAGGAACTACAGCCAGAACTACAAACACACTGCTGCTCTGTAGTTTTTATTCTGGATGCTACTCTTCCACCAGATGTTATTCTTAAATCAGAAACACAGGATTTTCTGTGAATTTAAGCACCTGAAGGTCAGTTTACTTTTAGTAATTTAAAGGTAGATTTAATGTTTTTTTGTTTTCTTTTTAAAGGAGGATGCCAAAGTACCACAAATATACTCAATATATATATATACAACCCCAAAGAGACACAAAATGATCACTTAGAGGCGTAAACGACAGAAAAAAACTACATAAAGACCAACAACATTAATATTTATTGTCTCAACACAAACTGCTGTGTAAAAACTTTAAATAATAAAATAAATGTTGATTTAAATCAGTTAATATCTGATCACAGAACATGTTAAACACAACAAAAAATCAAAAGAAAGTTTATTTTTCTTTAACGAATCAAAATATTTTACATCTGCTCCAGGTTTGAAGCTTGTTTTCTCACAGTGTTAAATCGTATTTTATATATACTATATATATATATATATATATGTATATATATAATATAATGTATACTATTAGAGGACTTTCCTTTGGGCTGGTGTTTCTGTTCGTCCTCACTGTTTGCTCTCGTCTCTCTGGAGCTTCCTCTTTTATTTTGGAAGCTCTCAACATTTTATTTTTTCTGCCTCTTTAAATTTTGTTGCATTTTCTCTGCCATGCCTTCCTGAACCAGGAGATTGAGGAGGTAGGACCTGCTCCGCCTGTCTGTCTCTCTGTCCGTCTGTCTATCTCTCTGTCCATCGGTCTGTCTGCCTGTTTCTCTGTCCGTCTGTCTCTTCTGTCTGTCTGTCTGTCTCTCTCTGTCCGTCTGTCTGTCTCAGTCTGTCTTTTTTCTGTCTCTGGATGTCTCTTCGTCTGTCTGTTTGTCTATCCCTCAGTCTGTCTGTCTCTCTGTTCATTCCTCCGTCTGTCTTTCTGTCTCTGTTTGTCTGTCTGTCTCTCTGTCCGTCTGTCCATCTGTCTGTCTGTCTGTCTGCCTCTCTCTCTCTCTCTCTCTGTCTCTCTCTCTCTGTCTCTCTCTCTGTGTCCACCTGTCTGCTTCCCACCTTTTATTTTCCTCGTTGCTCCGTTAGATTTTCATAAATTCATCTCAGCTGTTTATTTGAACATTTTCATCATAACTTTCTCTTTTTGTGTTTTTGTGTTTTGTTGCCTTTCACATGAAATAGTTTGTCAAGTAACTTTTTATCTGAAATTCTCTCAAAGAGTCTGAACATCAGCGTTAAAATGGATCATTTTGGGTCAAATGTTCACATTTAAACGGACAAACTCGTTCATGTGACTCCTTCAGATCAGAGTGAAACATCCATGAAGTTATTTATTGTTTATTCACAACGACTTCATATAACCAGAGAATTAAACCTTTTAAAGATCATTTAACATCCCGTTGTTGTTGTAGTTCACGAAATATCAATAACTTTAATTAATAAACATAATATAAACTACAAGTGTCAGCTGAAAAACATGCAAGACTCATTTTAATAAAGTTTGTGCTGGTCACAGAAAAGTATTATTATTATAATAGATCTTCGTAAATTTGCTGCAGGAATCGTTTATTGGTCAAAAAAATTTTTAAACAAAAAAGTTTTTTTCAGCAAATCAACATCTGAATGGGAAACATAATGTTTTTTTGACTATATTAATTTGAATTTGTACAGCACGATTTAGAAATTTAAGTTTAGTGCAATCTGCTCAGTTTTTTTTGTTTGTTTTCTTTAGGACATTTTACAGCTTTTAACTAAAATGTCGTGCTCAGTTTGTTTCTTTGTAACAATGAGGAATAAATTAAAAACACATAATATAATGATAATAATCCAAAAGATCTATATAAAGACTGTGTACGGTAAAAAATAGATAAATAAAAATACTATAGTGGAGTCATACAGTGTGCATAGTTTAATGTTTTCTGTCGGGTCCAACATGTGTAACAGTCTTTGTTGGTTAAATAAATAAATCAAATATATTTTTCTCTCTGTGTTTCTTGTTTCAGCTGGAGGGTAAAGTCCAGCAGGGAGAGAGAGACTTTGAACAAATCTCCAAAACTATACGCAAAGAAGTCAGCAGGTTTGAGGTGAGGAGGAGGAATGATGGACGGATGAATAACGAGAGGAATGATGGAGGGATGAGTAACGAGAGGAATGGTCTTTTAAATGAATGATTAGATGAATGAATGAGTTTCTTCTTTGTTTTTGTTCTTCAACAGAAAGAGAGAGTGAAGGACTTTAAATCAATCATCATCAAATACCTGGAGTCTCTGGTTCAGACACAACAGCAGGTAAACAGAGATTATTATTCGTATAATCATAATAATAATCAAAACGATTTTATGTTATTATCATTATAATTAACACATAATAATAAAATACATAATAATTATATTTTTACTTTTTTCAAAGTCAAACATTTTTTAGAAGTAGTTTCACATAATGGTTCAAAATAAACTAAATAATGTGATTTATTTTGTAATACATTATTTAAAACATGTTATTCTTTGTTATTATTATCATTATGCATTAATCATAATAATACATAATTTAAAAAAAAAGTCTAAATATTGTTATATATCATTTTACATAGTGGTTCAATACAAACGTGTGTTAAGTCAAATAACTTTAATTACAAGGAAGTCAATGGTTGAAAATTCTTCCAAATCTAAATCTAAATGGTCATTTTCTTTGTTTTTCTAACAAATGTTGCAGTAATTCTGCATCATCAAAGAACATTTTAAATTTCATTAGAATTTGACATTTAAAATTGTGATTTTTTTTTTTCATGCATCATGTGCACACAAAGTTGAATATGAATTGTTTTAATTCAATTGTAATAGTGTCAGACACAGACTTCTGTACATTGAGCATGAAGTACAACTAATACGACATCTTACATATAACATTTTAAACAATAACATTTTATTAATTATGTGAATAAAACCAACATTAAAGAAAAATGAATAATTTCCCTTTTTGCTTCCACAGCTGATAAAATACTGGGATGCCTTCTTACCCGAAGCCAAGGCCATCTCATAGAGTCCACACAGACACAACAGACTGGCTCCGGTCAAACTACACTACCCACAATGCACCGCTCCCCTCCTGTCTATGCCCCGAGTGAAGAAGAGAAGTTAAAGGCAGCCAATCAGCTCCAAGTGACTTTTCTGCAGTTAAAAAAACCAACACAAGATAAACTCTTGAATTTACAGTTTGTCATCTTTTATTTTTATTCGTTTTCTTTCCTGCTGAACTCGGTGATGCGTTCAAGTCCTGTCAGAGTAATCAATGCTTTCACAATAATACTGTAATATTAACCACAGTTTTGCACTCTTCATACTAATTTCTTCTTGGTGTTATCAGAATTCAGCAAAATTCAAAAGATTTTGTTTATAAAAATGAAACCTGCAAAGTTATTTTCAAGCCAGAAGCTCATAATCCCGCATGACATGAACGCAGCACGAGTTTTCAGATCCTGGTGACGGCTTTTCTTCTCTTTACTGAACATGGTGTCAGTTTTTACCACTTAAAGGAAAAACAGACCCGACACCAGAAGAGAATGAGGAACCTCATCCTAAATTTGTATTTAAGGTTTATTTTTAGGGATTAACCTAAATGTTTCTCTACAAAGACAGATTCACACATTCTAACGTAAAGAAATGAACTTTTTTTATGGTAGTATGGAAGCTCGTTACTGCCATAAAAATGAAGAAAATATGAAAGTCAGGAATGATAAAACATTTTTTTTATTATAGATCATGGACAATGATGTAAAACTTCACTACATTTATGAACAATACAAATTTTTCACAAAATTTAAATTCCGAATGAAACACTTAAGGCGGTTATCTTTTTGTTTCGCTACGTAATTTATGATTTTAGTGCTAAAAAACGTTTTTTTTATGCCAGAGTGATCAAAAAGCATGTGAGCAGTCTGAGATTGACATTTAAACTCAATTTTCTGTATTTGCAGATATTAAAAGAATTAAGCATAATATCCAGAAAAAGCCAAAAAGTGAACATTGAATTTAGAATATTTTAGTTCTTAAACGGGCAGCGTTGCTCTAAATCTCCTTATTCAGTATTTATAAACAGCATATATTATAAACAAATAGTTAATAAAACACTATATTGTTGTTTTAATCAAATATAAGTGTTTATTTTTTGTCAATAACTGTAACACCCATAACTGGAGGCTGCTGTATAAACATATTGAATTACACTGAAGTAAAAACACAGCTGTTTCACATTTATAATAATGTCAAATATGTCTTCTAAGTACAATTTGTAATTGTTGACAAATACTTTGCGTTGACAAACACATAAAATGTTCTTATAACTGCTTATAACTAAATGATATTGGGTTTTGAACAAGTTATTAAACGCTTAATAGGACTTTAGATTGTTTATGTTTATCAATCCTGACTTTTCATTTCTTCTTGTTTTCATGGCGTGAAAGGTCTTCCATACATTGTCCCTAAGTACTACAGTACCCATGAGCCTCAGCGGTTGAAGTCGATGTGAAGTCAAGAGTTGAAGCATATTCTGAACAAATCCAAAATGAATTGTTTCAAATTGTTTTCTTTACTTCATCCTACAATTTTCCCGCCTGGCAACAAAATATCTAAAGCTTTCTGATTGGGTTTTGTCTTGATGCAGTGATCTCTGGGTGTTGTAGTTTAATTTACTAACCCAGTTTTTTTCTTTTTTCCAATGAAGCAGATGTTTTTTTTGTCTGGCTCAGTGTTTGAAACCAGGAATGTGAAAATGTAACTGCAAGAAGCTGCGATTATCTTTTTGAATTTCAATCCATAAACCAACATTTGATTATTCGAGGAGTTTTATCCGGCGCTACGTCTTGTTATGCTAACAGCGCTATTAGCTTTGTGTTAAGACAGAACTGCACGAGAACCACTCAAACAAATTAGAACGAGAGCTGTGAATCTGATCCGGAGTCAGTGATGAAGGACGACTGACTGCTTCCTTTCTGTTATTTTGTGTCTTGTACTTCCTGTTCGATCCCCTCACTTATCCCCCTTTACTCGCATTTCAAAACAACTTTAATTTCCGTTGCTGTATGATCGTAAGTGAAGGCAACGTTGTCTCCTTTTCATGAAGAAATCAAACATGCTTGTTGATGCTAACACGCTGTTTCCAATGCAGAGGAAGGACTTCCTGTTGAAGGATAATTGAAGAGGCCAGAGTTGAAATGTCAGGGGTGGAGGATGTGAGTGATTGTCGTGTGACAGTGTCTGTCCGTCCGTCCGTCCAGAGGGCAGAATGTTTCTCCTGTTGATCAGTGTGAGCGCCGCAGTTAGAAATATTGAACGTGTTTCTTGATTTTATTTTGTTGAATTTAAAGCACACTTCTTTATCAGGATCAAATCTGACATCCTGAAGATACAAATGTTTTTTCATCTCTGATTGAAGTTGAAATTAAAACTGGAATTATAATTGTTTTAGCCGTCTTGAATCATAAAACACTGCATTGATTGCTACCTTTTTGTATTTTATTGTGTTTCATTCCACATTTCTTTTTTCGCCTAAATGATGTGCAATGGTTGAGTATTTTCAGTTGATTTTATTTTTTGTTATTGATGATGATGATGATGAAATTCTTTATCTAAGCAGCTTTTTTTAAGTCTTTTTGTTTTGATGTGACATTCCTGCAGCGCGGCAGAGCAGAACTTTAATTACAATAAAGGAATGTATCTAATCTGTGTTTGCACTGGGTTCTTATTATTATTATTTATAGAATACTCATTTTGAATACAGATCTTGTTGTGGACGATTAAAGGCTTTAAAAGGGAATAGTTTAAGCATTTATTTAAGCAGGATTCCGTTATTAATGTTTATATAAATATTTTTCCCCACTGACATTTTAAAGAGTACTAATTCGCACAAATGTTTTATTATTATTTATATCCTTCCTTCACTTTATTGGTTTATTTAAGGTGCATGTTAAAAATGCAGATTCTTATTATCATCAAGATATCAGATTTTATTTTACATTTACAACTATTAGTATAAATCTAAGTTTTGAGAAGACAATTTTTTTTTAAATGATTTTATATTTTTATTTTCCTTATATATATTTATTTTTTGATATTCCTAAAATAGAAAACTCATGACTTCGACAGTTTTTCACTTACTTATTGTCAGAAATGCTAAATAAATAGAAAATTGTTGATACCAGTAAATAATGCAAAGCAACAAGATAAAGGCAAAAAAATATTATCACAAGTTATTATCATTACAAGATGTAAAAGACAAAATCTTTATCCTGATGAATATTTTTTTGTCTTCTCTTTTTCTAGATAAAAAACATTTTCACATTTTCACCTACAAACAGTCAATCCAAGCAGCACACCTGTCCATCACCTGTCCTCTATCACCTGTCCTCTGTTTCTGTCCTCTGTCACCTGTCCTCTGTTTCTGTCCTCTATCACCTGTCCTCTGTCTCTGTCCTCTATCACCTGTCCTCTATCACCTGTCCTCTATCTCTGTCCTCTGTCACCTGTCCTCTGTTTCTGTCACCTGTCCTCTGTCTCTGTCCTCTATCACCTGTCCTCTATCACCTGTCCTCTATCACCTGTCCTCTGTTTCTGTCCTCCGTCCTCACTTGTCTCTTATCCAGCTCAATTTAAAAAAATCTTAACAGTCCTACTGTCAAACCTCAAAATGATAATCTGAGACTGGAAATGATTCACAAACTGTCAGGAGGCTTCACATCAGCTCTGCACACACACACACACACACACACAGTCTGTGTGATACTTTGCATCGTGTCCGTCACAGGATCGACTAGCTGTCATATTCACGCTGCAGGTTTCTGAGGAAGACGAACAAATTCACATCTGACTTTATTAAGAGACGCCACAGCAATATTTAATATTTAGTCCCACGTGTGTGTGTGTGTGTGTGTGTGTGTGTGTGTGTGTGTGTGTGTGTGTGTGTGTGTGTGTGTTTCTTCATACCTTGTAAAACACCAACATAAATAACAGACGATTTATTTGTGATAAAATATGATAAATATATATTTTCTATGATTACAAACTGAATCCCAGATCAAACTGCTCTTCTTCTTTTAAATGTTTTTGTCACATTTCAGCATCACCAGTTGAGCCGTTGCCATTTGAGGAAAGCGTCTTTAAAATGTGTTTAAGTTTTTCTGACTAAACCAATTTGTTATTTTTACAGTTTGCAGAGTTGTCATACTTTTAAAATGTGTGAAAATTAATCAAATATTGATTGATTCAAATCAAATAATATGCTAAATATACAATATTGTTAAGTTGTAGTAAGATGGGAGAAGAAGCCCCCTTAAGAACAAAGTCAATTTAAAATAAAACATATTTGAATATGAGTTCAGAGGATGACGATGAACAAACCAAATCACTGTTAGGAGAATTAAATTGGTAGAGAAGCCAAATTTGTTGAAACTGCACAAACATGACAATCATTATGGGGACGACTCCTCTGATTGTATAGGAATCTATGACAAAATGACCAAAAACCAAGATGGTGACGACGAAGATGGTGAGGACCAAAGTAGTAAAGATTCGGGGTCAAAACTTTACTACTATACAAAAACAATGTATTAATTTAATGTTGAAATGTAAGAAAAAGATTATAAAGTTTTTCTTCAGTAATGAATTTGGGTATCTAGATCAAATATTGCATTTTGAATGACACTCGTCTTTGCTCTTATATGTCTCTCCCTCTTATGATGACCCCCCCTTACTGAACACACCGTCCCATTAATACGCTGGACTTCGTGTCTCCATCATGTTGAGAATAATGTCGGTAAACCTGCATCCTTAACCTCCCTCCGTCGCCTAAACACCAGAGTAATGGTGCATCCACCTTTCCCGCTTCACCTCCACCTCTGAAATTTTCCCACTTTGACTCCAGAATAAAGCATCTGCATCTGTTTCCCCCCACCCACCCCACCCCCACACCTCCCTCACTCCTAACCTCTCGCTCTCACCCGACTCCAGAATAATGGAGATGTATTTATTTTTAACCCCCCCCCGTAGCGTCGCCATCCATCTGGCCTTAGAATAATGTAGGCACATCTGTCCCGCTCGCCCTCCTAACCCCTCAATTTCCTCGCCACTTCAGGATAATGTAGGTGCATCTATTATCTCCCTCACACCGCCGCCGACTGTCTCCAACCCTCCTTTTCTTTTAGAATAATGTAGCTGCTTTTTTTTTTTTTTTACAACTCTCACGCTATCACTGCAGGGGGGGTCGTGGAAATAAATACAAACCACCCCTTTAAAACGGTGCAGACGGTGTTTATTACTGCAGCTCATCATTTACATCCATATTCTCTCCATCGGCCGCTTTAACTTTCTCCTCTGTTCTCCGGAGACACGAACACAGAGGAGGTGCAGAGGGAGGAGAATGAAACAGAAAGCGCTGTGCAGCAGATAACAGTGTTGTTTCAGCGTAACCCCCCCCAATGCTTTTATTTATCATATCTCCAAATGGCGGTGTAGCTGTTGTGCCGTGGTCAGGATACAGTGACCTTAGTTGATCAACTACCCCCCTCAGCAGCCTGATAAGAGGGCTAATATAACAGCCAGCGAGGGGGGAAGGTTGTACTGTAATTATTTCTGCGCTGTCAGACTGCCCCCCCCCACCATGCCGATTCAAATCTGAGGAGAAACTAAAAAAAGAAGAGGAGGAGGAGGAGGAGGAGGAGGAGGAAGGAAGGGCCGCCACAACAACAACGGCAGTGAGACAAATATCAGCCAGCCGCCGCGACACGCCTGAAATTGGACCAGTTTGTCATGCACAGGGCTGCCAAACACACACACACACACACACACACAACACACACACACACACACACACACACACACACACACACACACACACACACACACACACACACACACACACACACACACACACACACACACACACACACACAATGTACAGGACTTAATTCAAACTTTACCAGCTACACACCAAACACCAAATACTCACGGCGCAGATGTGTGAAGAAATCTGTCTGGACATGTAACAGATGATTTCACTTTGTACTCTGAATTAAATACAACGTGTTTCAAACCAAAATGGTGTCAAACCCACGAGAGAGGAATTAAATATGTTACAGTCAGAAAAGAAAGCAAAGTATAATGTGAGAAACATCAAGATGAATCCAAATGTGAGAGTTCTCTTTCTACTGACAACTTCAATCTTTAAAACCCTAAAATATATAGTTTCATTTCAAGAAAATAACTGCACTTTCCCTGTAGTTTTTTTTAAACACACTATTTTCGGCGGCAGATTAATCCACGTTTGGGGAGAGCGGGACATTAAAAGTCCGGTCCTGTAAACCCGCCAAGTTTATGAACAACGATGAAGCACGAGGAAATAAAGCAGGAAGTAACAACCAGGCGGCAACCTCCGGTTCTGCGGAGTGAAGTCAAAGCTTCATGTGTTAAAGCTGCATTCTCTCTCCTGTCCACCAGGGGGCGACTCCTCTGGTTGTATAGAAGTCTATGAGAAAATGACTCTACTTCTCTCTTGATTTATTCCCTCAGTAAACATTGTAAACATGAGTTTATGGTCTCAATCTCTAGTTTCAAGTCTTCTTCAATACAGCATGATGTTCATTTAGTAAATGATGCTCCATTTAGAGTCAAACAGACCATAAAGCAGGGGATGCTTTAGGGCGGGGCTACACACTGATTGACAGGTCGACACCAGAGACGTATACGGCGTCTCTACGTCACTCCTCCTCAGTCCATATATGGTCACTTCCTGTTCACTGGTTGCAAAAACAGCAACATGGCGATAATTGAACCTGAGGTTGAAGTTAAGCTTCAGGCCTCCTGTGGTTCTTCGTCTTCCTCTCTTTCTTCCTCATTGTCTTATCCTCTCACTCTTGTCATAATGTTTCCCTTTACATTCATGTGTTTTCTGGGATCTTTCGTCCTCTTTTCTTCCTTTTTGTCATATTTTCCTTATTTAACGCATCAGAAACTTTCCATTAAACAAATGCAGTTCATGAGCGACTTCAGTTGTTTTTAAAAACTCTTGAATTCAGTTAGTTTGACCTTGAAAACAACAAACAAGAACCCCAAAGCTTTGTAGCTGCTGCAGCATATAATTGTTAAGAACCCCCCCACAAACAAAAGTGTCAATTGTGGCTTTTATTGTGAAGCCGGGAGGATGTATGGGCCGGTGTCGCCCGGTGATAGATGACACGATACCCAGCTTTCCTGATTTCGCAAATTTCTATGAAATGTGTCCCGAGTTCACGAATGGCGAGGAGATAAGAGGCTGGAAGAGGCTCGCCGGCCAATAGGATTCATCCATTTCTGCCTCTTATCTGCTGATAGAGGAGGACCCTCTCCTCTCTTCTCTCCTCCTTCCCTCCTCCTTCTTTTATTTTTTCCAACTCCTTTCCTTTGCTTCCTCATCACCATCCTTTACCTCCTGTCTCCTTCTCACTTCTTTCCTCCTCCGCTCTTCTTTCATCTTCCTCTTTTCGTCTCCTCTCTCTTGTCACAGATCTGTTGTTTTTCTCCTCCTCCTCTTTCCTTCCTCTTTCTCACTCCTCCTCGTCTCACCTCTTGTTTTCCTTCTCTTCTTATTGCTTATTTTCCTCCTTCTCTTTTCATCTCCTTTCCTCTTTCTTTTCATTATTTTCCTTTCCCTGTTGTTTCCTGTTCACTTCTTATTTCATCTTTTTAATCTTTTTTGTAAAACATTCAGTGTTCTGCTTTAGGACACAACAGTAACAAAGCTATTATCTTTTAGCAAGCAGTTTATAAGTACGTAATTTATCCAATAACAGTTCAAGACTTCAGTGTTTAGCACATAACAGATAAAGAATACTAGGATGTTTCACCTAGTCAAGGACTCATTCATGTTTTTGTCTTAACGGGTGAGCAGTATAAAGAGATCCAATAATGTCTACTTGCTTACTAAAACTAACAGCATTGAAACAAGGTCCTATGTAAAAATGATAAAAGACAAACAAGATAAAAAAGTCCAACTACAAGATGGGGACGGACAAAAATCAAAAGCAGACGGACAAAAACCAAGATGTTGATGGCCAAAAACAAAAAGGATGTGGACGGACATTTTCCAAGATGCCAACGGCTAACTTCCAACGGCAACGGTCAAAAGCAAGATGGGAAAGCCCAAAACCAATGGCCAAAAACCACAGTGGGGACGGCCAAAATTCAAAAGCAGACGGACAAAAACCAAGATGCTGACGGCCCAAAAAATCAAGATGTGGACGGACATTTTCCAAAATGGTAAGGGTCAAAAACCAATATGGGGACAGAAAAAATTCAAGATGCCAACCACCAACAAGATGTGGACGGACAAAAGGGATTATGGCTATCTTCCAAGATGGCAACGGTCAAAAACAAAGATGGCTACAGTGGAACAAGAACAAGATGGGGAAGGCCAAAAACCACAGTGGGGACGGCCAAAATTCAAAAGCAGACGGACAAAAACCTAAATTCAAGATGTGGTCAGCCATTTTCCAAAATGGCAAGGGTCAAAAACCCAGAAGGGGACGGCCAAAATTCCGAACTTGAGGCTTCAAAACTTTAATCCACAAACCAATGGATGCCGTCACAGTGACTACATGTACTTCTCCTCCACAGGCTGGGGTTGTTTCTCAGGTTACTCTGGATGATAATGCTTGCTGAGTGTTTCCTCAGTGAGCTGTGTGTTTTACTGACCAACAGACTCAAAGTGTTTGTCTCTGAAAACCTCCGAGGCGTTTCCTCCGGAAGCTTCCGGTAAAACTGCCGGCGCGGCCGTTCGTCCGGCGGAGACACTTGATCTTCTTTAAGACACTTCAACCCCGTTTTTTTCTGTCTTTTTGTTTTTTTTAAAGATCCCTTAAAACAACATTGATTGTTTCCCAGAACGACTTTCTGTCGCCGTGGTAATGATTATGCAGATGTGGCACAACCTTTCCGTTTGACGGGCGGTTCCCACGAGGGAGGCGGTGACACGGCGACCGACGTGCCCCCCCCCCTCCACCCGACCCCTCTCCTTGTGCTTAGTCCGGCCTTTTCTCTGGTGATGGAGGAGGTGATGGAGGAGCAGGTCTGTTTAAATCAGGAAATGAAAGATTATATTAACTCATCATCTGAAATGCTCTGCAGCAACATCATCATCATCACACCATCAAAAGGCAATTTAGAATATCATCAGTTATTATTTTATGTCCAAAAGTATTATTAACCGTTTGCTTCACATTGGGTTTGTCAAGATATCATAATTATTATTATTATTTTTAACAATATTGTTTTTATAACTCAAGAATAGGATATTAGATTGTTGAAAAAAACAGATCGAGACTTTAGATTTTATTATAAAACTGATGCTTTAAAAATATGTATAAAGAAGAATTTTTTTTTTATGTTTACTGTTGCATAGTTGCATTTACACTATAGTAACTATATAATATTATACAGTACATATAAAAAACATTCAAATTAAAAAAAACTGACTAACTTAATAAAAAACTATTAATATTAATAATTCATACTTCATAGAAATAATTTTTATTTTGAATATTTAATATTTAAATCATTAAGTCGTTTTGTTTGTTCAATAAAATTAAATACTTTTTCATATAAGAGTTGGATGATAACCAAAAACATTTTATATTTCTGCATGAAAATATGAGGTGGTTTGAAATAATTTAACTTAAAAAATATACCCCATACAATACTGTAATACTTTGTACTACAAATACTTTGTCTTGCCTCTGTACATTTCTAAAATAATATTCTGGTTTTAGTAGATCATTTTATCTTATATCAAGTCTTTACTTCCAACATAAAACATATATATTAATAATAATTCATTCATGCTTCTTTATGGAACGTTTAGAGTGACTACAATAAGAAAAAAAACTCTAGAAAACATCTTTGACATATGAAGTAAATGTCTTTGTACTGTGACAGTAAAACCTCCTCGCTGCTCTCCTCTCCTCCAATGACAGCCCTGCTCTGATTTATTCTCTCTCATGATTGGCCGTCTGCCGTCTCTCTGACAGCCAACCTTCTTCATCATATCTCCACTTTTTCCTCTCCTCCTCCTCTTCTTCTCCAAACCATTTTTCCTTTCATACTAAGTTTTTTTTCTTTTTCCTCCTCCCTCCCTCTGCTCTGCCACTGGGTTTTTATTTGACAGGAAATATTCCAGGCGATGTGGCGTGGTTGTAGATCTCTGGCCGTGGCAGGCGCTATTGATCGGGCTGATTTGCATACATAAATCTATTGGCTATCTGACACTTGCCAATATTCTGGGCAGCAGGGAGTGGCGGTGCTGAGTCGGCCGGGTCACATTATCATTGGTGATGGAGCTTTGATGAAGTGTGACAGCGCTGCACAGCTGCTGACTGACCGGCTCAAAGACTGCACTGTAAAAAATAAATGATTGGCCAAGTTTAACTGCAGCATGTGGCCTTTTAAGGAGACATTTGTCAGGATATATTTATATCTATATCTAGGAAATAATAAATAACCACCTTAAAGCAAAATAGTAAGCTTTAATAACAATAAACTGATAGAGTGTGTTTAAAAAATATAAATTGTAATGTTATTTCCAGATAGTTAACATAAACATCAGAAAAAAAAGGTCTCACATATTGTTATAAAAAAAAAAAGTACAATATTAGGATCCGTAAAAAACAGACTGTATATAAGAAGTGGACATTGTCATCTTAACATCACCCATCAATGACCTGTCAATCAGTGTGTAGCCCCGCCCTAAAGCATCCCCTGCTTTATGGTCTGTTTGACTCTAAATGGAGCATCATTTACTAAATGAACATCATGCTGTATTGAAGAAGACTTGAAACTAGAGATTGAGACCATAAACTCATGTTTACAATGTTTACTGAGGGAATAAATCAAGAGAGAAGTAGAGTCATTTTCTCATAGACTTCTATACAACCAGAGGAGTCGCCCCCTGGTGGACAGGAGAGAGAATGCAGCTTTAAGACATGAAGCTTTGACTTCACTCGGCAGAACCCGAGGTTGCCACCTGGTAAAAACAAACTGTTTACTGGAGGGTATAAAAGACACAAAGAGAAAGAGTCTTCTTTATAAATACTGTCTATCTGCACTTAGTTAGTTCACAGTAAACATTTGTTTTTATTCTGATTTTTAAGTGGTCTCTATTTGAATCCGAGATCAATGAAAGTGAGAACACTTCTTTATATTTAAAATGCAGAATCTGACATGTTGCCGTACCTGGAGGTGAGCCGAGACGGTAACAAACTCCTACCTGACTTTAGGACAAATTGGGTTGTTTTCAAAAGCAAAAACACAAATCTCCTCAGCTTTAGATCCTCTGTGAGCTGCAAAGAAAAAACAAACAGGTCGAAGTGAGTTTCTGTCTTTTTTGTTGTTAAATCTGGAGGGAGCTTTTATTTTGACATATTTGACCGATTAGTCACCAGGTTGATAAACTGTACTACAGTCTGTACTATAGTCTGTACTATAGTCTGTAATACAGTCTGTAATACAGTCTTTACTGTGGTCTGTACTGTGGTCTGTACTGTGGTCTGTACTGTGGTCTGTACTGTGGTCTGTACTATAGTCTGTACTGTGTACTGTACTGTGGTCTGTACTGTGGTCTGTACTGTGGTCTGTACTATCAGTCTGTACTGTGGTCTGTACTGTGGTCTGTACTGTGGTCTGTACTCTCTTGAGGAACCACTACAACACTACAAAGACATCTGTAGGTTACTGTTTCTGGATCTGTGGACCTTAAACCAACAGGTAGGGATCCTTTCAATGACCCACACAATATAATTATTAATATGATTCATTAATAAACATTTGGTGATGTATCAAATCATGATAAACAGGTACTTTATTTTGATATAAAAAGTTAAACTTGAAGGGTTCATCCTCAGCAGAGCAGGAATCTGATCAGTCATCAGTTTGACTTCATAAGAGGAACTCAGAAATAACATTTATTGCAGTATTTGTGTGCATTAATGAGCCTCTGCACCTTTTTCTATTTGTTTGTGCGTGTTTACGTGTGTGTGTGTGTGTGTGTGTGTGTGTGTGTGTGTGTGTGTGTGTGTTAGTGTGTGTGTGTGTGTGTGTGTGTGTTGTGTGTGTGTGTGTGTGTGTTAGTGTGTGTGTGAGCGAAGCAGTGCAGCCTCCAGTTTCTTTGTTTCTGTCGGAGGAAAAGGTCAAAGCGGCAGAGAGAATTAATTGAAGAGTGAGAGAGCACAGCTGGTTCTGTCAGACCAACCAGGCCTCTGTGTGTGTGTGTGTGTGTGTGTGTGTGTGTGTGTGTGTGTGTGTGTGTGTGTGTGTGTGTGTGTGTGTGTGTGTGTGTGTGTGTGTGTGTGTGTGTGTGTGTGCAGGGTTTTATGAGCCGCAACTTATTCGATCAGATAAAGGACTTGTTTCTCTGGTGTGTTCTCTGTTACTTCAGTGTGTGTTCAGTCATATCTATGTGTGTATTTATATTTGTATGTATGTGTATTTTGTATATAATCATTATTTATTTAGAAATAATCTATTAATTGTTTTGTCAATTAAAGGACGGCTCAATGTCTGGTATTTAAACTCACAAATTATTTTCACAGTTCATGATCATCCCTTTAGACCGGTCTCTGGTGGATCTGGGTCTGTCCACGGTGGACTGGTCTCTGCTGGATCTGGGTCTGTCCACGGTGGACTGGACTGGATCTGGGTCTGTCCACGGTGGACTGGTCTGCTGGTCTGTCCACGGTGGACTGGTCTCTGCTGGATCTGGGTCTGTCCACGGTGGACTGGTCTCTGCTGGATCTGGGTCTGTCCACGGTGGACTGGTCTCTGCTGGAGTCTGAGCTGAAGGAGTTCCTGGTGAACCTTCATGATGTCATCTGGTTTCTCCAGAATCCGACCTGGTGGCTCCGATGACGAGCTTTAAGAATAACTTTATCGAAACAGACGATCTTCTCTCTGATGGTCTCGTTTACTGATGGAGGTCTATAGAGGATCAGGACTAAACAGGGACTGGTTCAGGACCTTTATTTAAGTAATATTTTGAATGCAGGATTTGAACCTGTTATGGAGTACTTTTATAGTTTAGTATTACAACGCTGTCTCCTACAAAAGTACATTCCTATAGTACTGAACTGCACGCTCCGTTGCTTTTAACACTATTTTCTAAGTACGTGTGTGTGTGTGTGTGTGTGTGTGTGTGTGTGTGTGTGTGTGTGTGTGTGTGTGTGTGTGTGTGTGTGTGTGTGTGCTCCCTCATTACCTGGCAGTGTTCCCGGTGTTGTGTCGTCGTGGGAACGCACTGTGACAACCTGCTGCTTTGGTATGCAGCAGTGAACAGAGCAGAGTTAATAGCTCTTCTGTGGCGAAGCTTGATCCTTCAACTACCCCCCCCCCCCCCACACACACCCCCACTGCTCCGTGATACAAACACCGAGTGGCACAATTTAATGAAGTTCTGTTCTTTAAAGCAGGTGGCGGTTCTGCGGAGGAGGAGGTATGAGAACCTCCTCTGCTCCTTCAGCTCATCTGTTTCTTTGAATAGTTTCCACGAGCCGATCGATGCGTCGGTTTTCTCCTGGCCTTTCAGCGCTGTCAGCCGTCATTGAGGGATGCAAATTCACGTCAGAAACTGGCCTGACACTTTTCCTGTCGGGGGGGGGGGGGGGGGTTGAAACGCCGCGGCTCAGCAATAAACGGGGTGAAGGCCTCGTTTCTCAGAGAGACCTTTTCCATCAAAGTTTTCTCTCTCCGTCCTGACAGGATGAGGATGTGAGAGGACACTCGGTAAAGTTCATCTCTCTGCAGATGGAGAGACGGCGAAGTGAGAAAAAAAGAAAATGGAATAAGTTCTCCGACTGCTGAGGCGATTTGAGGCGAGCGGTACTCGTGATGCTACAAACTACAACCAGAATAATGTGGAAAGTTAACGAGTTAAAAAAACCCTCATTTCAAAATGTGTTCCTACATTTTCCTCCAGATGTTTGGAGGTCCAGAGAGAGAACAGGTGATCAGTACAAAAGATCATTGTGATGTCACTTCCAGGATCCAGTCATAGACGTTTTATAAGAAGAAGATACCGAACCCAAAGATGGCGCCAATTCAGACCAATGAGATTTAATCACCTGGTGCACATGGAAAAATATGTTTTCTAGCTTCCAGGTATAGTTCAACTCGTACAATGGTTTGTTTTACATCTTGCAAAAAGTTACTCCTCATTTTTCGTGCGTTTTCCTAAAAAAAATCCATCAACACGTGTCAATTTATGCTCGTTACATGAATACAGTATTTTCAAAATAAACTTCTAACTTCACAGGAACTACACAGTTAGGTTCAGGCAACACAAATACTTGGTTAGGTTTAGGAAAAGGAAAAAGGAAAATATTGATTGTTAAACAACTCGAGTGAGGGTTTAGGAAAAGATCCCTGAACATTCCCTGAACGTGACTCATGGACTGGCACCATTGAACGTAGTCCAGGGTTTTGCAGAAAGGCCCGATGTGAACGTTGTTGTCCGGCGACGGGGTTGGCGGGTTAGGTCCTGCACTTCTGTCAAGAACTTTTCGGCAGCTCCGCCTTCATTCAGTGCTGCTACAAACACCGACTGCAGATATTTCTGCAGATAAAAGACAGACTAAAAGAGACAGAAAGACCTTTTACTATAAAGTTTAGTCGGTCCATCCTGACAGAATGAGAATCAGCTCTCTGTAAAGTTCACCTCCGTCTGCTGGAGGATAAAACTGAGAAACAACAAATTAGGAAAAAAGGAACAAAAGAGGAATAAGAGGGTAAAGAAGACCTCATGGTCCAGGAAGGAAACGTAGTAATTCACCTCAGATTCTCGGCAGGATATTTGATTTCATGACATTTAAGTGCTTCAAGTCTAAACTCAAGCTTTGAATTTCACTCTGTTTTTTTCCTGCAGATCAATGCAACAACTGCAGAAGTCGTCTATTTTCCTAATCTCAATGTAATCTGTAAGTAAAAGCTTAACCCCAACCACATTTAACCAGATCCAGATTTTGTTTTCTTATTTACAACCTTTGTTTCTGCTTTTTTTCTTCTTCTAAATCAGGATTTTTCAAAGCTTCAGTGGAAACATTCTGGGTGTGAATTTGAGACACCAAGGAGGGAACAGAATCTGGAATGAAAAATGAAATAGAGGAAACACGTGGCATCATACGGTGATTGACATTTTATCTTTTACCAAACTCAATGCAAACTTCTTGTTGATACAACCACTACATAGAGAGTTCTCTAAAGATATTCCAGAGTATATTGAATTAGTTCAGATGTCCTTCTCCTCATAGTCAAACCAGTACATTAACAACAAACAGCAACTTTAAGAATCATTTGAAAATTATGAAAATAACTTTATCTGACCCACGTTATCTGCTCTCCTTTTCTTTTTATCCCTCTTGGAATGAAAACTCTCTGGGTAGAATACCTCGAAGAGGAAGCAGGATAATACTTTCCTCTTCTTGACCTATTTTTAAAGTTGTTCAGTAAAGTGAAGCTTTCTAAAAGTCTCAGACTGGGTCAACAGTCTGAGACAGATGCCACCCATAGCTGTGAGTTTTTATTGTATCGTATTTAAAGAAAAAACTTTGTAGATTTGCTAGTAGAGTCCTGAATGTTCCCAAAAGTCTCACTTAAAATGTGATATGCGACTATCATGCCGTTGTTTTGCAAGGAGCTCATTTTGAGCTGCTGGTGCTAGACGTCACATGTCTGGTTTCGCAGTATCTTCAGACGAATATTCACCAGGTTTCATGTGTATCCATCCCCCTTCAGTTGATTTTAGATGTTTTCACTCTGGACAGGAAGTTAAGAATATCTGTTTTCCCCCGTTAGACATCCTGTCTATACTTTTTCACGGACAGATTGTGAAAATGTAGCTGGAGACGGGACTGTTCCGGTGATTTTGTCCTCAGGCATAAATCTCTACATTTTGCAGATGATGTGATTCTGTTTGTTTTATCTATAGACTTCTTTCCTTCTCCTAGTTTGGTCTTCTTCCTTTCAGTTATTTCTTTCTCACCTCCTCTTCCCTCTTCTCGCCTCCTATGTTCCATGTCGTCACCACTTTGTCTCGTTTCTCCCTAAAACATCCTTTCTCTTTCTCATGTCCTCTCTCCTCTCATTGTTCCTTTTTCCTCCTTTCCTTTCTCTTCTTCTCTTTTGACCTCTTCACCTCCTCCTGTCTTCATCATCAGCTTCTGTCCTTCCTCCTCAAATCATAATCTTCTCATCCTCTTCAGTCTCACCTCCTTTCATCCTCTCCCTACTTCAATTCCTTTGTTTTCCCCTCTTTCTCCTCCACCTTCCCTTCCTCTTCACATCCTTTGTTAGCACCTTGCCTCCTTTCTCATCTTCTTGCCTCCTCTCCTCTCTGCTTTTCATCTTCTCATCTTCTCTCCTCTGTTCCTCACCTCACCTCCTCTATACCTCTCTTTCCCTTCCTCCTCATCTCCTCCCATCTTCCTCATCAACTTCTGCTCTTCCTCCTCAAATCATCCTTTTCTCATATTTTCTTCAGTCTCACCTCCTTTTGTTGACTCTCCTTTCATCCTCTCCTCTTTTTCATTGCCTCTTCTGTTAGCTCTTCTTCCCTCCCTTACCACCACCTTTCTCCTTCCTCCCTCCACACCTTTACTTTTTCTAATCTCACCTCATCTTAGCTTTCCTGCACTCCTCTTTTCTTTTGACCTCCTCACCCACTTCTATCGTCCTCAGCTTCTGCTCTTCCTCCTCAAATCAACCTTTTCTCATCTTCTCTTCTTCAGTCTCAGACTCTCTGTTATATCCTCTTTGGCCTCTATCTTCCTTCTCTCTCTTCACCTCCTCTGTTGTCTCTCCTTCCTCCCTACATCATGCTTTTGTTTTTCTCATCTCCTGGCCTCCTCTCCTCTCTGCTTCTCACCTCACCTCCTCCCCCTCGTCCTCCTCCTCCTCACTGCCTTCGGCTTATTAAGATTTCAAAGATACAAATGGCGTTGGGGTCTGATTGCTTTCAGGGAATCTGCCTTTAATAATTACAGGTGGAGAAGCTCGGGGTAACGTTGGCCGAGCAGAGACTAATGGAATACTAGATTTTTTCACTGAATTAGAGCGAAGTGGGGGGGAGGGGGGTGATCAATATATTGACGAGCCATCAGCGGCCCGTAGATCAGGAGAAGTGCTTCGGACTCATCGGCAAACTGGCTCTGATGCTCCGTGGCACCTCGATACGCTTCCTGCTGCCAACGGAGAGCCGCGAGGAGGATCAAACCAGCCTCATCTCCAGGACTGTGGAGGGAGGAGGAGGAGGAGGAGGAGGGTTAACCTTTTTTCCTCTGATGACTCCCTCCTCCTCCCTCCTCCTCCTCTCCTCGTGGAGGACCTGAATCAAAATGTAAATGCTGGAGCCTCTGAAGGGGGAGAGGAGCTCTGGGATTCTGCTCGTATTGATTATATGAAGTGAGTCGGAGTCGCTCTGTTCAACAACCAAATGTTCCCCCCCCCGATGCTCTGTGACAGGAATTACCCAGAGTTCAGCTGGCTCAGGGCGCTGTTTGCTAATGGCCTTTCTGATTCCAGAGCACACACATAAACTCGCTTTGGCGTTGAATTCAAGGACTCGTAATGATTTTTAGGATCCTATTTACCTAAAAAGAAAAGAGGCATTTTTTATAAAACATGTCGTGTCTTTAAGGAAGAAAAAGACGTATTCGTAATACGTATAAAAAAAAGAAAAGGTATCCCGGGAGGTAATACTTTCCATCGAAACGTGATTTGAGCCTGCAGATAAACTAACATATTCCTGTCTCTGATCGCTACCAAAAGATATCCTCAATCATTCTGCAAACAGTTGTGACTCAAAAAAGCCTCTTTTTCTTTAGAAACCACCAAGCCGAAGCCATGACCATGACCTCTGACCTCTGAGTGGGGGAGGGAAGAGAGCATCTCCCCGTGGAGATCAATGAGGAATCATATCATTACAACAAAGCTCCAGTCGGATTCAAAGCTCAATATTTCAGATTTCTCCGATGCACAAAAGAACATCAGAACAATAAAACACAAAAAGTCCCGTTAATCATAACTTAAGTCTTCAGTAGACGTGTATTTATATCCGTAAAGTAATATTACATGATTCCCTGACAGTTATTGCATTATAAAGTAAGGCCTAATTGAACATTATTTGACAATTTATGATGTTTTCAACCATTAAAAAGGTATTTTTGGGACAATAATCACTTCTTTTAAGACGATTGTATTGTAGCTCAAAGTCCTCAGCAGATTTTTGCTCAATTCTCATGAAGAAAAATTTGTAAGTGGACCTTAAGTAAAGATTATTACGTGAAGTCTAGAATGATCTTTTACACTCAGATTATTAATATCATTTCTAGCTGATTAACGCTCCATTGAAACTGTAAACTGACTTCGCCTGCATCTAATGTGAATGTTTTTTCTAAGAGGTGAAACCCTCGGCCTCCGTTAAACGGCGGTCTGACCCCCTTTAGGAGTTCATTTATTTTACTGTAAACACCGACGTTAAAGCTCAACTTTAACTCTTCCTCTGGAGGAGGTTTGGTCTCCTTCCCCAAAGCGGAAATTAAATTTTCACGCCCGCTGCTGTACAGTAAACACACCGCGCACAGGACTCTGAGTTTGTGTATTTTAAAGTCCATGTGAGGTAATTCTGTGGTCTCAGTGTGTGTGTGTTTGGTGGGGAGGGGGGGTTTCCTGCCAAAGCTTGTCTCTTTTTTTGTGTGGTGCGTTGTGTTGTGTTGTGAGCGAGGCGATCCATCCATCATCGCCTCGTAGTCTCTCCGCCGCTCGCTCCTCAAACTCGGTTTTTGTTTGGAAACCATCCATCATCTTCCTGAGCATGACACGCCGAGCCAAAGACATCCCAACCACGGCTCTGTGTGTGTGTGTGTGTGTGTGTGTGTGTGTGTGTGTGTGTGTGTGTGTGTGTGTGTGTGTGTGTGTGTGTTTCCTGGTATGCAGTCATGTATTTGTGCTGCGTGTTAAACTCGTTACCCGAAAAAACAAAAACAGACATGAAGTGGTTCTCAGGATACTTTCACACGGCTGAATTCATCGGGGTGAAGTTAAAGAATCTTGGAAAGAATTTCTGATGTTTTGTCTCAACAATTTTCAGTTTTGTTTAAAGCTGATAAGGTTGATTGATTGATGTCTTTATTTCCGTGTCATGCACATAACGATCCCAACCCTCATGGGTTTATTAAACGCCATAACTACAGCTGCAGTGGACAAACGTTTCATTAAGTTTCATTCATTATCCCGCCTTTCTCTCCCAAGCAACAAAATCTGCTTCAAAAAAGGTTCCTTTCCTCAAGCAGAACTCAAAACTCATCCAGCCAAAAGCAATCAGTAAATATAAGTCATTCTACTAAAGAGTATTTCCCTTATGTCCTCGTAGAAAGGACAGTAAAACAAGATAAATACCTGTAACTAAAAATGTACGTAGTCACCATGATGTCCCCGTTTGATAAGACAAATATTTTCTACCAAAATTAGAGAATTTATCCTCTTAATCACAGCTGGAACCCACCAGAGTGTTTATGTCTACAAGCTGTGCAGCTCCGTGATAAATGATGCACAAGGAATCTTGAATCAGTCAACATTACAAACAAACTTTATGAGGCTCAAAAAAAGAGTTAAATGTATCTGCTTACATGCAAAACTACAAGCTGCAGTGACTTTCCATATTACAACAAAGAGTTTCTTCTTGGGAAGTTAAAACACATTTCTGAAGCTTCTCTCGGCCCATTATTTGGCACAAAAACTTTCACTGAATCTGCAACATTGAAGCTGCAATTTGCAACAGATCTGTCTTCTTTTATATGCATTTCACTAATTTACCAACGCATGCTAGAGCCCTGAAACGAATATAAATGTATCTGCAGTTTAATATATATCGCAATTTGCTTCTTATGCAACTTGCAGTCTCAGTGGTCACCTTTAACCTCTAAACACATGCAAGTTAATTCATGGGACCAAGTCCTCCGTGGTCAGGGTTTAGTTTGGACCCAAAAGGTCGTCTGTTAGGTGCAAGGAAAGCGGTTTGGGTTAACGATTATTGACTCTATATGAAAGTGGACGTAGTCTTCATGATGTCACCCAGTTTTAGGCCTCTAGTTTGCCGTATTTTTCGTCGCCATCTTGTTTTTAGGGCCTTCGCCATTTTCTTAGAACCAGAAGTGACCAAATTTGGAGGAGAGAGTGAAGCCGGTTACATTAGCTCCCAAAGCTAGCTAGCATGGTTAGCAAGTTGCAGCCGTAATTCACATGAAATTGAACAGCTAACTCTATCTCAGTCTGTTTTGTTGACACATCCAATATCTTATATTGTTTAAAAATCATAAACATAATCTAAACAGAGCCCTCAAAGTCCTGATTATCTTGTTCTCACAATTTAAGGATCTCATGTTCTCCATCTTTCAAGACTCTTGGGGGTCCATGACTCTGTCAATTATTTACTTACCAAACAATAGAAATTTAGATGCTAATAAAATAAGTAATAATTGTAGATATAAACTAATTCTGGGCCCTCACTATGATTAGCCCAGTATGACACCTCAGGGTGACTGGCCTTTTATAAATTAAGGTTTTCTTGTAATTCAAAATCGTAATCTGGACCTGATCTAGAAAACACTGGCTCAGATATAAATCTGCTTTCTTTCATTTAAATGAATGTTTTTGTCCGATGAGTTGGAAGTTTAGTAGTTTCTCATTCAACAGAAGCTGAGGAAGGAACTTGATTTAAAACTTTAATTTACTCTCAGAGAAATTTACTCTCACATAAATTCTCTGCAATTCATTTTATTTTATTTTACCTTGTGACAGGCCAGACCTCTTTATCTAGGCCTCTCTCTCTCTCTCTCTCTCTCTCTCTCTCTCTCTCTCTCTCTCTCTCTCTCTCTCTCTCTCTGGCCTGCTTCCCCTACATCTGTGCACTCAAAGCTACAAATGACGTGATTATGATATATCATGTAACAGAGAAAGTCTCTTTGTTTCTGCCGTAAAGGAGAGAAATCGATAGCGGGGCGGCGTTGGGGGCCCTGAGGGGCCTCGGCGGCTCCTCTGGACCGACCAGGTAAGGGTTGGACCCGGCCGGGGGGTTTTGGCGGGCTCAGAAATGCTGATTCTACATTTAGCCGTGACATTGATGCATGCCTCGGCCCCGCCGTCCGGTTAGCCCGGTACCTGAGGGTCCGGCCGAGGAAGATCAGCTGCAGACCAGGACGAGGTTAAGGATGGAGGAGGAGGATTATTTTTAGAGCCAGCAAAGTCTGGGAGGGAGGAGATTTTATTATGGTGGAGACGAGGGAGTTGAAGAGAAAGAAGAAGCTGAGATAATCCTGTGAGAAGAAGAGGAGATGTTTGAGGAGTCCTGAAGAACTTACATTTCTTGGCGACACCGTTGGTGAGCAGTTGTAAAAAAAGTATTTACTTTAAGTATTAAATTTAATTTTCAGATTCCAATTTCACGAACCAAGGAGATACAAACTTATTAAATAAAGTTACAATAAACTGGCTGTTCTCATACAGCGTTCATAGCTGTACCTACGGAAAAAAGGCGTTGTAATTTTTCAATATCCCACAAAGTCCCTTAGAATGTAAAACATTTAAGGATGAACCAGGAAGACAGGAGGGTGGAAACAAACCTCCAGCAGATCACTGTTTGATCCCCGTGTTAAAACGAGAAGTCAATGTTGATGTATTTGTCACATAACTTCCGTACTTAAGTAACGTAACTTCTGCAGTTATCGTAACCCATACCACCATCTATTCCTAAACCTAACCAAGTAGTTTCCTGTAAAGACAGAAGTTTATTTTGAAAAGACTGTAAAATTGACACATGTTGCAAGTCCTTTGTAGGAAAACACAGAATAAATGAGGATTCACTTTTTGGTAACATATTATACGAACCATTGTATGAGGATATGTTGCATTTAAACAAAAATAAAGATTCAAACCTGTTTAAAATCATCATGCTAACATTATGACGTTAGAATTTAGAATGTGTTTTATGAAATGCAAAACACAAAAAAGACACTTAAAAAACAGCTTGACGCCCCATGAAACCATACGTTTAAACCGCAGGAGCAACTAACAGCTCCTGTTGACACTTTGACCACAGACGTACAAACAAACATCATCTGCATACTGTTGATACAGAAAAAAAGAACTATATTTCATAAAGAGAAGAAACAAGTTCAGTTTGGATTTTTTACAGTTTGAGTTAACCTAAAACCTTCAGCTTCCTCTCCACTATCCTCCCACACACACACATACACTCTTCCCTCTCTGTTTCTGATGTTGACCTCTGACCTCCGACCTCTCAGTGGAGCGTGTCGAGGGTCATCATTAGACTGGTCTGGAGCCTGTGGGAGACACCGAGCTCACGCTGCTCAGACTGTTCAGAGAGGAAGATCTGATGGTTGGATCCCACAGAGGGTCGATGTATTGAATTACTATTACTCTCTCTTCTGTAAATCACAGGCTGGTTTGTTGTTTAGTCGTGATTCTATTTATCAAGATTATTTTATTTTGTATTTGAGCTGTACACCTTGACCTACACAGGATGCATTCAGGTGCAGCATTAAGTGTAGGTCAAAAAACTACCATCACTTTCTTAAGCAGGAGTTTTACCTTCTAACTGTTATACTTTAATACTGCGTTGGGGATTAACATGAAATCTTGTGGAAGATGTTGGCAGATATTAGAATTTTCACAGTAAAAACGGTGCATACAGCGTCACTTGAGAAGACCTACATTTACATAAACTTTCCTTTTGTAATGGAACTTAAGGAAAAGCACAACCTTAATATTCATTTAAACTGTTTAGTTAACATTACTTGTGATTTATGCTGTCTAGTGCAGGTGATAACCTCCAGTTTTGAAAATTGAAGCCAATGCTTCGTGTCTTAAAGCTGCATTCTCTCTCCTGTCCATCAGGGGGCGACTCCTCTGGTTGTATAGAAGTCTATGAGAAAATGACTCTACTTCTCTTTTGATTTATTCCCTTACTACTTAGTGAGGTTTAACTAGTATTCACGAAATACTAGTTAGGTTTACTACTTGGTGAGTGTCTTTTCAAAATAAACTTCCAAAGCAGGTTTATTACATTTTGGGGTTTACTTACAAAACAAAACTACTCGTCTCGGTTTTGGAAAATAATGTTTTTAAGGTTGAAATAAGAACTTAACTGGTGTTGGTAAAGTACAGAAGTAACGTAACAAAACTTCGGTTAAATAACTCAATGTTGTCTTGGTTTCACATGGGACTCTGATAGCGGTCTCCTGGGTGAAAGTCCTGTGTTTGTTTCCACATCTAAGTACAATATTCTTATTGCTGATAGAAATAATAGTGAAACGTCTACTTCCAGAGTTTCAGACCAAACAGGAAGTAGAAGAGAATTTAATCAAGTTGTGTTTAATCACTTTACACTTAATTAATACAAAGATTTAAACATTCTGACAGTTTTCTCTGTATTACCAGACAAAGATCTAACGAATACAAGTTCAGATTGATTAGATAATGAAGTCAAAGTGACGCGCTCTTCCACATGGGAATGGTGTCGACAGAAGCTGTTCACGAGAGACAACATCAACAACAAAAAGTAGTATTTGTTAAAGAGGTTAACCGAATGGCCGACGGTGCAGCCGGTCCAAAAGTTAAAAATAAGGCCGAGGTCCCAACAGAGAGCGAGTAAATCCTCCGTCAGGATGGATGTAGCTGTCGTTACGGCTGCTGCTGCTGCTGTTGTTGTGTCCGCCGCTCCTTGTAGAGACAATGGTGTTAATGAGCCTCACATATCAACCACAGCACTGTGTGTGTGTGTGTGTGTGTGTGTGTGTGTGTGTGTGTGTGTGTGTGTGTGTGTGTGTGTGTGTGTGTGTTGGTTCAGACGCTGTATATCTCACTGTGAATGGTGGCTTCTCTCTGTGTTTGTCTTTAGTCGTCTTTAGAAGCAGCCCAGGCTGAGAAAACTGATACTCAGACAGGATGAATGACTGGCAGCTGATTAGCTTAGCATCGCACCAGGCAGCTTAGCCACTTAGCTTGGCCTAGCCTTGATACCAAGCAATAATGAAGTTTCTTTCACAAAAACAGAACAATTGTTTTCACTTTATTATTATTATTGTTATCATTGTTATCCATGTTGTTGTTGTTCCTATTATAAATATTATTATTATTATTATTATAGTAGTAGTAGTAGTAGTAGTAGTAGTAGGAGAAGAAGTACTGGTATTTATTATAATTTTTATGACTTTTTTTGTTGTTGTTTTTTGTCTTTGTTAAGGGTACATGTGTGAATGCTCGGACTACAGTACAGTACATTTAATTACATTTATTTCATGATTAATTTGACTATATGTGTGTGTTGTTCTCTTCTGTTTTGTTGTTTAAAATAACAAAGAAAGTGGAAAAAATAAACAGAACATATTTTATTTCTCAATTTAAACAGATTTCTATTGTCTGGAAAATAAAATAAATAAATTTGTATCATTCTACCAGTTAATAATTTCAAAATAAAATAAGCCAGTTGCCAATGATCACCTTCCGTCGCGGTGCGTTCGCTGTCTGTCAGTAACAACGAGGTGGTAGAAATTCTCTGTTGGATTCAGGCTCAGGTTTGCCATCTGTCAGCCCCGGCGTTGGATCGATTGTCGGGGTCACGTCAGGACCCTGACCCCCCCACACACATATCACTGCCTGACACACACACACACACACACACACACACACACACACACACACACACACACACACACACACACACACACACACACACAGAGGCAGGTTTAGGTATGTGACAGTAACGTGACAGTCATTTTTCCGTGTGATGGCTGTCAGCCGTCACTCCTAACCTTTTTATCCTTCACAGCAACCCGGATCAAACCCCAACGACCTCCGTCACAGGATGGAGCACATGATGTGTGTGTGTGTGTGTGTGTGTGTGTGTGTGTGTGTGTGTGTGTGTGTGTGTGTGTGTGTGTGTGTGTGTGTGTGTGTGTGTGTGTGTGTGCTGTTGATAAAAAGTTCTGTTGCTGCCACTTAAAAAAAATACAATTCCACACATGTATTTCATTTTGGTTGACGTTAACTCTTTACTTTATGTTTCTCTTCACCACCAGACTCCTCCTCCTCCTTTCGCTTCGATCCACACTTTGAAAAACACTTAAGCGGATCAAACGTCCCGTCCTGCAGCTCGGACGTCCAGCAGAAGAATCAGCAGACAGGAAACGACATTGAACAGGAATTGATACTCGATTAGGAGTCGCTTTAATGAGCAGAAAAGCTGTTTTCTCCCTTTTGTTTCCTCCGGTTTCTCTGTTCTGGTTACACAGCTTTTACAGAGAGAAGGTAGAAACTTCACTTTAAGTTTTAAAGAAAATGAGAGATGGTGTCTTCTGTTTCAGGTGGTTGCAGGTTCGATTCCTGCAGTGTCTCTTCTATCAATCCCTGTCGAGTGAATGAGGCTCCGGGAGTGACCTCTGACCTCTGACCCCTCCGGTGAAACACCTACATGTCTTAGGTAAACTCTGTTTCTCACACTGTTAATGATTAAACTGCTCTGAAACCATTGTTGATTTAAACCCTGCAACACTTAAACTCGACAAACCTCATTAATGTAAAAAAACATTCTTTGCTGTTAAAAACAATACGAATATTTAAAATCATTCTTTGACTTTGTGTCATTGAAACTGCATTGAAATGCAGATGGTACATTTTATCTGAACTCTCCTCGTTATAACAAATACAAACGAAAAAAAACAGTATTATTTAAGCTTGGACACATTTGGACATTTGGAAATCTGATTACAGATCACTTTATATATCCATATATTCAACAACACCAGTCCGTCTAAAAGTAATACAATTTCCACTAAAACCAATATTGAAGAAATATCTCCATCAAAACTAATACTGGACACAAACTTTCTCCATTAAAACCAATATTGATGAATTTCCTTCCAATGGGACACCAGAGGAAACATATGCTAAGCTAATGCATTGATTAACACCAATGAAATAATTGAGAAGAAACCCAATTCAAACAGATAAATTATTCCTCAAATGTTCAGAAAACTCTCAAATACAAACTTTCTCCATTGAAAACCAAAGTTGATTAAATTCTCTCACCGTTTGGCTCCAAAACCCTCCATTGAAACAAATGCTCTCTTAAATACTCTCCATTGTTTGGATGGATTGTGGTGAAACATGGTTCTTCATTCAAGATGAATTGTTACAATTTAAATGATCCTTTGACTTTCCATCATAGCGCCATCATCAGGTCAACATGTTAACGTGTCATACACTTTATATTATGACCAAATACCTGCAGAACTAAAGACCTTCAATCAGCCTCAACTGGACTTTGTGTTTACTGATTATTAGCTAACGTTAGCATGCTAATATACTCAGATGGGGAACAAGGTAAAGATAACACCTGCTGAACATCAGCATGTTGTTGTTGTAAGCATGTTGGGATGCCAACGTTAGTATTTAGCTCAAAATACCACTGTGCCAAAGTAGCATTGCAGTGTGGCAGTAGATCACATAGCCTGTAGAGAGGACGTGGACGTAGTCATGGTGGACGTAGTCATGGTGACGTGACCCGTTGGTTTGTGGACTGATGTTTTGGAGCTTCAACTTTTTTGCCATCGCCATCTTGTTTTTTGGCAACCAGTGAACAGGAAGTGACCATATATGGACTGAGGAGGAGTGACGTAGAGACGCCGTATACGTCTCTGGTGTCGACCTGTCAATCAGTGTGTAGCCCCGCCCTAAAGCATCCCCTGCTTTATGGTCTGTTTGACTCTAAATGGAGCATCATTTACTAAATGAACATCATGCTGTATTGAAGAAGACTTGAAACTAGAGATTGAGACCATAAACTCATGTTTACAATGTTTACTGAGGGAATAAATCAAGAGAGAAGTAGAGTCATTTTCTCATAGACTTCTATACAACCAGAGGAGTCGCCCCCTGGTGGACAGGAGAGAGAATGCAAGTTTAGGACATGAAGCATTGACTTCACTTGTCAGCACCGTAATCCAAGATCCAAGAGGCTTCATAGCATCAGTCCACTAACCAATGGGAGACGTCTCGATGACTACGTCCACCTCTGACATACAGTCTGTGGTGGTAACATAGGAAACTTGTCTCGGTGTCATAAGTATCCTTTTATCTTGTTATTTTACAGCTTTCAGTTGTTCTGATTTTATGTGCATGTCTGTTGTTTTGGTTCAGTATCCAGATTATTCTAATCACATTGATCTATAGAAGAACCCGAATTACCAGCGAGACTCTGATGGAGCTCTGGTCGTCATGGACAGAAACTGAGACAAACACAAAACACAACGACCCTAAAACATCCACGATGTGATCACACCGGAACAGAAGCTGAGTTGTATAAAATATAAACCTTAAACTCTCTCTCTCTCTCTCTCTCCAGCTGGAGGACGAGGCAGCAGGAAGCGGGCGGTCCAGTTTTTCTTCTTCATTAGTGTTTGTGCCTGCAGGTGTTAAATAATATTAATGACCTCTAGCGTCACTACTTACCTCCGCCCGGCCTCGCCTCAAGTGATTTTATCGACTCCTCACTCAGCATGTGTGTGTGTGTGTGTGTGTGTGTGTGTGTGTGTGTGTGTGTGTGTGTGTGTGTGTGTGTGTGTGTGTGTGTGATATTATCAGCAACTTTAATAAGTTGATTAGCGGCGCGGTGCTATCTGCTAACTGGATCTAGATGATGATGTTGATTGGACGGAGCGCGGCACCATCCATCTTTCTGATTGGCTAATAACTGAAATCCATCACAGTTTCACCCGTGCTGTGTGTGTGTGTGTGTGTGTGTGTGTGTGTGTGTGTGTGTGTGTGTGTGTGTGTGTGTGTGTGTGTGTGTGTGTGTGTGTGTGTTCCCTCCACTTAATCTGCTCTGTTTCATTTTCTTCTTCTTCTTCTCTTTTCTGGTTCTGTTCTTCATTTCACCTTTCTCTCCTTTTACTCTCCCTCCTTCCTGTTTTGTTCTCTGCTTCTACTTTGAAATGTATTTTTTTTTTTGGTCTTTACACTTTTTCTTCTTTTCCTCTAAGTTTGGAGAGCAGGCACACACACACACACACACACACACACACACACACACACACACACACACACACACACACACACACACACACACACACACACACACACACACACACAAAACAGACACACGACGTTGGTGTTTATTAGAGAATAAACCTTTTAATCCTTTATTAAATATATCTTTAAATAAAATGGGAGTAAAAGTGAGTAAAATTTGAAGTTAAAAGTAAAGCAACAATATCAATTATAAAGAATTTTTTTTTTTAATTATTAATTGTATCATTATGATTATTTTCATGACTATTATGATTATTATTATTATTATTATTATTGGTTTTAATTTAATGGTTATTATTATCACTTTCAATATAATCATAATTTGGTTATTATCATGATAAAAGTAATAATCCT
>NC_072461.1:27843681-27866181 GCF_027596085.1 Anoplopoma fimbria | reverse complement strand
TATTATGAAGGAATTGGACTGCATTACTTTTCATAGGTAAATATATTATTAAAACAGCCGGGTTTACACTCAGTGTTTCTCACCAAAACAAATTTATACATCTGTTTTTTTACTTCGGTCATCATAAAAATATTGCAAACAACATTTCTTTTTGAGCTTAGCATTGTTTGTTAGCATGTAATCTTCTTTTTTCTTTACTTTGTCATTCGCATGATCTTGTACAATATCTTCTTCTTTTAGCTCTGTTTTTGGTCTCCACCACCGCCTGAGGGAAATATCTGGCTATTTAGGTGTTTGAACTCTTAGGTTGTCCTATTATTATTACGTGGTATTATTATTAGGTGCTCGTATAATTACGTTGTATTATTATTACTTGGTCTTGTTATTACTTTGCTGAATAATTAAGTGGTACAATTATTACTGGTTTTATTATTACTGGTTGTTTTATCGTGTAGTTGTGTTATTACGTAGTTGTGTTATTAAGTGGTCGTATAATTACGTGGTAGTACTATTACGTGGTTGTATTATTATATTGTCCTATTATTATGTTGTTCTATTATTATGTTGTTGTATTATTATGTGGTTGTATTATTATTATATTGTCCTATTATTATATTGTCGTATTATTATGTTGTTGTATTATTATGTGGAAGTAATATTACGTGGTAGTATTATTACGTGGTCGTATTATTTTATGGTCGTATTATTATGTTGCTGTATTATATGTTGTTGTAATACACATATAATTATGTGAACGTTTTATGACTTGATAGTATTATTACGTGGTCGTATTATTACATGGTCGTATTATTATGTTGCTGTATTATTACATGGTATTATTACTTGGTCGTATTCTTACATGGTTGTGTTGTTACATGGTAGTATTCTTTACGTGGTAGTGTTATAACACGGTCGTATTATTACATGTTAGTATTATTACATGTTAGTATTATTACATGGTTGTATTATTACATGTTAGTATTATTACATGGTTGTATTATTATGTGATCTAATAGGTTGCAGGACTTGTTGAAATTTTAAGTGTTAGAATACACTACGTTTTCATAAATAAAGAATCTGAATACTTCTTAAGCCTCTGAACATGATCATTATTTTAATGATCTTAACCAGGTTTAAACATACTCAGTTTTTAATGTGCATATAATCAGTGACCCATTAGATAAATGTTGCATTTCGTTACATTTATTCATCCACTATGTGACACCTGACCTCAGATATATAAACTGTTTCTGCTCTGAGTATTGAACGTACATTTAGGATCAGAGCAGCGGTGAAGTTTCTCTCCAGCTAACAAGCCGGATGGATCCGTTCTTCAGACCGACGCCTCGTCAGCGTTATGATTCATACGGAGAAACATCCGGTCAGCCGGCTGCTGCTGGAGAGCCTTTTTACAAATGATGAAACGATAAAAACAGGAAGTCATATTTCCTCACAAAGGCTTTTTTTTCCCTTTTTTTTTTATTAGGGTGAAAAATTAAAGGCGGAGCGGGTGGAGATGGATGAGGCTCTAAAGTGACGGCGGTGGTCTATGACTGCTATTGAATGGGCCGCATCCTTAACAAATGTCCCCATCACTCCTGGCTGTGTGGTGAAGCTCGATCGCCCACCCCCCCTCCCTCTCTCTCTCTGCAGAAGATGGATGTGTGTGTGTGTGGCCTATGACAGAGTAATGTGTCCTGGCATGCTAGTTGGGTTTATTAGCAGAAACTAGTTATTTCTGGGCCCCCCTGTGAGCCTCTGTGAGGCTGTATCAGCGGTGATAGATGCTGCGAGGCTCCGCTTGATTTTGTTCATTTGTCAAACGGCTGGAGAAAGGGTTAATCAGCTCTCGCTCTCCTCCTCTGTTTTATATTTTACATCCCTCCCTCCGTCCGTCGGGGCTTCTCCTCTTCCTCAATTTGTTTCTCATTCCCTCTCTCCTTCCTCTGTCCTTTTTTCTTGTTTCCTGCTCCCTCACGTCTCTATTTTTTTCAGTTTCCTTTCACAGTTAGAGAAAAATGATTAAATTGTATTATTGCATTTAAATGCATGTTTGACTCCAGAGCTTTAGAGAAATCTAAAACAAACCCTCGAGACGTCTGGCTTCAGCAAAAAATGTTAGATGAGGGTTGTTTCCTGAGCCGACATAGACCCGGGTTTCACCAAAGATTTCCCAAAATGAAGCTGAAGTCCTCGTTCAGAAACCAGAGATGGTTATTTTTTAGTCTCTCCGTGCTGAAATGCAGACCAAAAGAGCAGAAAATAAGTTTTAACCTGAAAAACAGGGTTCATTTTGGCAAGAAATGTTACAGCCCATACATTTTTCAAATAACTTCCTTAATAAAAACAGAAATTTTAAAGGTAAAAATGTACAAAACATTATTGTTGTAGCAAAATTGCAAATACATTTTGTGAGTTTCACCTTTAATGGGAAAAAAAGAACTAATATATATATATAAAATAAGATAAGATAAGACTTTATTAATACCGAAGGACATTCTTGTGCCAGAGTTTGATCAAAGATTACAACAGAAAGATAACAAAAAACAATAGAATAAAAGCAATAACATAAATATAGTAAAAAAGTCTACTAAGATAGAAAAAGTAAATTACAAAAACAAAAGTTATAAAACAAGAGTAAAAATATAAAGTGTATAACTAGTAATACTAACACCAGTGCCAAATAGAAACTAAAATAGAAAACTAATATTGTGGATGATATTAAGAGTGACATTGAAAAGTAGTAAATATTGCAAATGTCACCATGAAAATTCAAAAGACAATCATTTTTTTGTATTGCAAGTTTTCTGTTTTTTTCTGTTTAAATATGCAAATTACTCATTATCTTATTAAATATGTGCAATTTTTCATACATTTCTAGAACAAAAATCTGAACATTGGATATGACAGGAACTCCAGAGGGGTTTTTAAATATCTCTTTGTATCACTACATAAATCAGAAATTACTGTCAACAGCCATAAGAAAAATCTATTTTATCCATGTTTTTAGTAATAAATGTTGTATAAATCAGGCTATGAATGATATATGAACAAACCCCTCTGTGTTAACCTTCAGAATATAGAGAGGAATGAAGCTGTAAAGTTTGGTGTATGTAAGAGCTACTGAAGTGGAGATTTATGGATCAGAGTCTGAGAAAAAACTCATTTAGAGAAAACGTCCTTTAAAGATATGTTTAGTTAAATTACATACATGTTGAAGACTCTACAGGTGAATAGGGTAAAAAAATAACTAATAGATATCAACATGAAACTTCACCAGTTGATTACTGACATTAAGATGATTATTTTTTGTATTACAAGTTTTCTGAAATGTTATGTTTAAATATGCAAATGAGGCGTTATGTAATGGTAACTTTTGGTGAATTTAGGAGAAATCTACAGATTAAAATAGACAAAGTAGCAAAATAAATGTTTTCTTTCCTCTAGTCTGAAAAATATAATAAAATGTCTTTATTGAACAACACATGATGAACAATGTTTTGGCCTTAATTGATTTTGTTAAATTGTTAAATTAGCTTACACATTAAATAAACAACTGTCTTATCATATTAAAATGATAAGACAAAACTATAGAAGCAGAAACAGAGAGAAGTCTTTTTTTTATTAAAGTAACCACCAGAATAAAATGGTGGTTAAGAAATATATTCTTTATCTATATCATTCATTTACTTACTAACTTACTATTCTTAATAATATTAATATTTTCAGCCAAAAAAGAGTCAATTTAGAATATGAAGAGTCTATAAATACTGATTTCAGTTGATAAATTACCGACCATGACGCAGCAAAAACATTTAAGGAGTAACGAGACAAAACAGTGATGAAGAGGAGGAAGAGGATGTAGGAGATGGATGAAGGGATAAAAGGAAAAAGGAAGGAAGACAGGAAGGAGACGGAGAGGAAGAAGGCGACGCGATGGAAACAAAAAAAAGATAAGAAGTAATAGAGTGAAAAGAGAGGGAGGATAAAAAGATGGAAACACATCCATCCATCTCCGCTCGGGGAAATAAGGGCCTCCTTGTTGTCAGCTTGTTATTTCTTCCCTCCTCCTCCCTCGCTCTCTCTCCCTCCATTCATCCTTTCCTCGCTCGCCCTCCGTCCTGGTCGTCCGCCGGCGTTCTGTCATGTGTGAAGGTATCGATTTGCCAGCGTTTTAACCATCAAACTGCAGCTCCGCTTTTTAAACAACATCTGACGGACGGAGGGAGAGAGGAGGAGGAGGAGGAGGAGGAGGAGGGAGGGGAGATAAAAGAGCAACTAGGGGAGGAGAAGAAGAGGAAATTAGGAGGAGTTAAAGTGGAGAAAAGGATGAAGGGGGAAGAGGACATGAGGAGGAAAATAAAAGAGAAAGGGAGGATAATGAAAAATGAAAAGAGGAGAAATGAGGAGGAACAAGATGATGAGAGGGAGGAAGGATGAATAAGAAGGTGGGGAGGAAAAATAGGGAAGAGAGGGGAAGTAGAAAAAACAAGGAAACAAGGAGGCGAGAAATATGTGCAGAAAAGAAAGAAGAAGAGGAAAGAAGGTGAGGATAAAATGAAAGAGGAATCAAGGAGGGGAGGACATAAGGAGACAGGAGGATAGAAAAAGAAAAGGGAAAGAATGGGGAGTAGGAAGGGGGAAAGAAAGAAGGAGGAAAGAAGGGAAAAAATGGAGAAAACGTGGGGGAGAACATGAGTTGGAAAAGGGAAGAGAAGAAGAAAGATGTGGAAGCAAGAGAGTCAAATATGAGAGGAAGGGAAAATTAAAAATGAAGGAGGAGGAGAAGAGAAATGAGGAAATGAAAAGTAGATGAGAACGTGGAAAGGAGGAATTAAAACAGAGGAAATATTTGGAGAAAGAGGAAGCAGAAGAGAGGGAAAGCAAGGGGAAGGAAAAGTAATAGAAAGCTGAGAGGAAGGGAGATAAAGAGAGAGGGAGGTTAGAAGAAGAATGGAAGCTTAGAACGAAGAAGAAGAAGAAGAAGAAGAAGAAGAAGAAGAAGAAGAAGAAGAAGAAGAAGAAGAAGAAGAAGAAGGTGGGATGACGAAAAAAGAGAAGAAGAAGATGGAAGAGGAAGGAAATGACAAGAGGAAAGAAAAGATGAAGAAAAAGGGGTAAATTATGATGCGGGACATTAGAGGAGAGAAAGAGAAGAAGAAAATGAAAAGATTTAAATAAAGAGATAAATAAGTATGAAAAAGAGGAAGAATGTAATCACACATTTAATTAAATGACAAAGTCCAGAGAGAAGAAGAAGAAGAAGAAGAAGAAGAAGAAGAAGAAGAAGAAGAAGAAGAAGAAGAAGAAGAAGAAGAAGAAGCGCCATCAGTCTGGCTTCACCTCCGAGAAACGACAGAGTCATCAAAGCATAAAATAGAGAAAGAGAAGAAGAAGAGACGGACTCGGTTTGAAGATCAAAGGAGACGAACGGAGGAATAAAACCGTTTAAAAAAAGAGAGATGATCGTATTAGAAGAGACGAAGAGACGTCTGTTTGAAGAGAAGAGAGACGGGTGAATTTAGAAAAGAAAGAAAGAAAGAAGACATGAAAGAACTGCAAAGAGAAAACATGGAGGGAGTCTTCTTTCAGACTAGAGGAAAGAAAAAATTTATTTTATTACTTTGTCTATTTTCAACTGTAGATTTCTCCTAAATTCAACAAAAGTCACCATTACATAACGCCTCATTTGCATATATAAACAGTAATCAACTGGTGAAGTTTCATGTTGATATCTATTAGTTATTTTTTTACCCTATTCACCTGTAGAGTCTTCAACATGTATGTAATTTAACTAAACATTTCTTTAAAGGACGTTTTCTCTAAATGAGTTTTTTCTCAGACTCTGATCCATAAATCTCCACTTCAGTAGCTCTTACATACACCAAACTTTACAGCTTCATTCCTCTCTATATTCTGAAGGTTTCTACAGAGGGGTTTGTTCATATATCATTCATAACCTGATTTATACAACATTTTATGAGTAAAAACATGGAGAAAATTGATTTTTTAAATGGCTGCTGACAGTATTTCCTGGTTTATGGAGTGATATAAAGAGATATTCAAAATTCCTTCAGTAAAAACATTTGACTGATATTTCAACAAAATGAAACAATAATTTTCAACCTGACTTTATCAAATGTTCACATTTTTGTTTCAAAACATAGCACATATCTAATGCCTCATTAAATATATAAAGTTACTCCTCATTGCTCCACATTTACTTTTTCTGTTTACGTTGCATTTTGTTGGATTTTGCTTTTTCTGATAAACCAATTTATCCACCTCAGCCAAGCTGGAAAAAACACTTAAATATGTAAAAAAAAAAAAATGAATACAACTTGGTGAGATTTGCTGAAGTAACACTTAATATTTAGGATTTAAAAATAAAACCAGATCTTTAAATCAGCTGTGAAAACTTATTTTGAGATTTATTCAACTAATATTAGGAAATTATAAACGAGATATTCAAGATGCATTGTCTTTAAAAAAAATACTGAAATGTTACTTGTTAGGCAATTGTGTGTTATATTAAGTGTTAGGAGATATTTTGACGAGTAATAAAACAAATATACTCGGTAAAAAATCTTTGAGATAAGAACATTAAAAAGACAACGATTAAATGTGAAAGGAAAGAGAAACAGAAACAAAGACGACAATCTGAATCTACTAAAACAAACGTAGTGTTAGTCCTCTTTATGGATCGCTGTTTGCTCAAGCAAAGTTTGGCATCATTGATCTGCTGCCAGCCGGCATTTATCACTGTGTGTGTGTGTGTGTGTGTGTGTGTGTGTGTGTGTGTGTGTGTGTGTGTGTGTGTGTGTGTGTGTGTGTGTGTGTGTGTGTGTTTGATCCTCAGACCTCCTGCTGAGAGTACAGATCACACACACACTCATACTCGTCCACAGGGCGTTAAGGTTACCATCCAGTGAAGCAGCTCGTCCTGCTGCTGTGTGAAAACAATAAGAGAGATGGAGGAGGACGAAAAATCCATCCATCCCACTGAGAGGGGGGGAGAGAGAGAGGTCCATCATGTTAAAAAACGCTCCTCTCTCTCTGTAGGTGGTTTCAGTTTCAACAAGAGCGTGTCGTCTGGGATACAAACAGATAAGACGACATGAAGAGTTCATTCAAAAAGAACAAAACGGAGAGTTCAGGTTTTTTGTGATTTTTATCAGTAATAACATTTATTTATTTCCAATAACTGAGATCTGAGGAATCTACAAAGGATGATGATGGTCGCCTTTCTCATAAAGGTCTCCTTGAACGGATCTTCATACAACTGTTCATATGTCATGTATTTTGCATTTTCTTACGAAAGTCCAGCAAAAATGTGTTAATTTGCCCTCGTTTAATTAATACAGTCTTTTCAAAATAAACTTCCTTCTTCACAGCCACTTAGTTAGGTTCAGGAAAAGACAGTGGTTTGGGTTTAAAAACATTTTGAGGATTATACTTGCATACTCTTACTTTAAGTTACTGCAAGGAACTTTCATTCTGTGTTGATTCTGGCGGTCCCTGTGGACTACAGTGGTTTCAGAGCACCAGAGTCCCTTTAGAAAACCTCACATTTTACTACAGCAGGGACAGTCTGACCCACTCAGTCCTGGTTCTGGTTCTCCTGTGACTCCCTTTACTCCAGGGGGTCCATCAATACAGTCTTGGTCTCCAGCAGCGTGGTGTTGGTGTTGACTCCCAGAGAGGAGAAGCTCTGCTCCTGGTGGAGGAGACCGGATGCTGCTTCTGCCGGGAGCTGAGCTCTGCCTCCGCCCTCCGGAGCTCCGACTGCAGGTCGAAGGCTGAGTTGAAGCCGGATCTGGGTCTGTCCACGGTGGACTGGTCTCTGCTGGATCTGGGTCTGTCCACGGTGGACTGGTCTCTGCTGGATCTGGGTCTGTCCACGGTGGACTGGTCTCTGTCTGGAGAGTTTCTGGTGAACCTTCATGATTTCATCTGGTTTCTCCAGAATCCGACCCGGTGGCTCCGATGACGAGCTTTAAGAATAACTTTATAGAAACAGACGATCTTCTCTCTGATGGTCTGGTTTACTGATGGAGGTCTATAGAGGATCAGGACTACACTGGGACTGGTTCAGAACCAGCCTCATCTCTCCATCATACTTCTTTATTTATTGTTTCTCAGCTTTCAGCATATTTCTTTACACTTTTTACGATCTTTTCTTTTCTTCTTCTTCTCCTTCACACCTCCTCTGGTTTCTCAGCCCTCCTCTCGTTCTTCATGTCTCCTTCCCTCCTCCCTCCTCCCTCCTCCCTCCTCCCTCCTCCCTCCTCCCTCTGCTCCAGACTTCACTGCTAATTAGTTTCAGAGGGAGAGAAGGGGTGAGATAGGAAGAGAAAAAGGACAGATGAGGAGGAGAGAGAGAGAGTACAGTGAAAACGAAAAATGGACTAAAATGATTCTTACTGTTACTACAAATACTGCAGCGACTACTACTACTACTACTACTACTACTACTACTAGTACTACTACTACTACTACTACTACTACTACTACTAGTACTCTGACCATTACTACTAATACTACAGTACTATGACTGATTGCTCTCTTTCTACTGATGGTACTATTACTGCTTTTACCACCACAACTACGACTTTACATCGTTTTGTGTGTACTGCTACTGACTCTACTACTCCTGCTACTACTACTTCTAGTACTTCTACTACTTCTACTACTAGTACTGCAACCATTACTACTAATACTACAGTACTAGCTATGTTTCTACAGATTGTACTATTACTGCTATTACTACCACTACTGTAACTGCTCATTGTTTTAACTGAAGCAACTACTACTTTATACCTTTCTGTGTCTACTACTACGGACTCTACTACTACATCTACTACTACTCTACTACTACTACTACCTACTACTACTACTACTACTACTACTACTACTACTACTACTACTACTACTACTACTACTACTACTACTACTTTATACCTTCACCACCACCCCTACTACTAATATTACTCATAGCAGTCAAAGTACACTTACGCTGGTGACGACAATCTGTCCTTCGGTCCTGACTGAAATATCTCAACAACTACTGAATGGTTTGCCAAGAAATTTGGTTCAGACATTCATGTTCCCCAGAGGATGAATCCTACTGACATTGGTGAGCCTCCAACCTTTCCTGTAGGGCCACCAGGAGGTTTACATTTGAGGTTTTAGTGAAATATCTCAACAACTGTTGGATGGATTGTCATGAGATCTGAGTCAGCCATTCATGTTCCACAGTGGATGAATCCTACCGACTTTCATGGTCCTCTGACTTCTGTTAGCGCCAACATGAGGGTGACATATGTGTTTATTTGTCAAATTTCTCAAAAAATATTGCGTGGTTTGCCATTAAATTTGGTTCGGACATTCATGTTCCCTGGAGGATGAATTCTACTAATTTTTGTGAGCCTCTGACTTTCACCTGTAGTGCCACCATCATGTCAACATTTACCTGTGTCCAATACTTCCTACAGTTTTCTCTACAATGAGCGTTAGTGATCTGACCGTGTGGCTCCACAACTCTTGGTTTTAGTTTAAAAACTCATGAACGAGTTGGATGATAAATGAAAGAACATTTCACGCAGCCATGAATGTAAAAACAAGAAGAAAAAGTGGAAAAAAACAAAACAAATAAGTACTTTAAAGAAAATGATGTGTGAGACAGGAATCCCTCCTCTAATTGGACGATGAGAGGCGTCCGAGGAGGCCGGCTGTCCGGCGTGTTCGTGTGTGTGTCAGCATTTCGATTTTTCTCGCAGCATCCCTCTTTCTTTTCTCTCTCTCCTTGTGAAGAAGAGGAGGAGGAGGAGGTGTCACCGCGGTTACAGTTGCCGACGGTGACAGGACAGCAGCTGCTCTCTCTCCCCCCCCTTTTCTCTCACTGTCTCTCTGCCTCCTCATCGGTCCGGATGAACGAAACTCAGGGGAAATCATCACTATGTTTACTCTGACCCCCCCTCCCAAGCCACCCACCGTCTCTGTCCCATAACCCCCTGCTGCCTCCCCCCATCCCATCCCCTCCCCCGCATATCTCTGTTTTCCGCCCCATGATGGTGGTTGTTAGACAGATAGACAGCAACACCACCCCTGCCCCTCCACTCCCTCTTGTAAATTTGTGACCTCCGCTAGCATCCGAAGAAAAGAAAGAAGGAAGAGATAGAGGGGGAAAAATGGCCGGCAATTGGCGGTGATGTGAGGAGAGGAGGGGGAGGCAGGGGGAGTAAAGGCCAGACAATTGGTGGTGAGGGATGCAAGAGAGGGGGAGAGAAAGAGGCCTTGAGAGGGCGATCAATGCGATGTTCACCTGCCGTCCACCTCCCCAATTTAAAGAGAAGGAGCGCTAACGATTTCCCCGGGCGGCTCCTTTCGGACTGATGGAGCCCGAGAGGAGAGGAGGCGCAGAGAAAGTAGAAAAATTAGGCTTCAGCGCGGCAATGCATATATATGGGAGGGAGGTTGTCAGAAAATTAGCTTTTTAATGGTGGAAATGCATGTAGTTAAAAAAAAAGAAGAGAAACAAAAGGTGGGAAATGGTGTTTAATAAGTGAGGGTGGGAGAAGAAGAGGAGGCGTAATGAGGCTTTTAATGCAGGAATGCATACAGATGGGAGAAAACATTACTGGACAATTGGTGAAATGCATACAGAGAGAGGAATTTGGGGTTTAATGCAAGCGTGTATGAAAAAAAAAAAAGCTTTTAGTGTCAGACTGAATATAAATAAGGCTCGCTGGAGAATGAATGCATGTAGTTAAGAATAAATACGTTTTACTGCTATTAACCCAAACGTAAACAGTTAGTTTGTGTATAATTCATTCATTCTTATTAAGAAGGACAGCTGGAAAATCTTATGAAAACGGTTGAGAATTAGTTGGCTTTTTGGTTTTTATTGCAGGTTACAAAAAGGCAATACCAACTTTGCATAACTAGAAATGTAAAAGCATTGATCAGGAAGCTAACAGTGCATTTAAAGCAAAGCATCAGAAGATCACAGTAGTACTCAGTGGTATTAATGCAATATCTTCTGTTCAGTTCTGGAAGGTGAAGCCAAAGCTTCCTGTCTTAAAGCTGCATTCTCTCTCCTGTCCACCAGGGGGCGACTCCTCTGGTTGTATAGAAGTCTATGAGAAAATGACTCTACTTCTCTCTTGATTTATTCCCTCAGTAAACATTGTAAACATGAGTTTATGGTCTCAATCTCTAGTTTCAAGTCTTCTTCAATACAGCATGATGTTCATTTAGTAAATGATGCTCCATTTAGAGTCAAACAGACCATAAAGCAGGGTATCACTCCTCCTTAGTCCAAATATGGACTAAATATGGTCCAGTTCTTCATTGGCCCATGCTGCACCCTTCCACCAAGGTTTCATGAATATTGGCCCAGTAGCTTTTTCTGTTATCTTGCTAACAAACAGACAAACAAACTGAACTGAAAAAAGAAGTTTCACTTTCACTTAACAAACATAGTTTCTTTTCACTTAACAAACATAGTTTCTTTAAACGAAATCTGCCTCTGAACTGAGCCTTTTGTCGTGGAGCTCCAAAAACTTTCGGCGATGATTAAATCAGCTAGCTCACCACTGCTCAAATTTATGTAATAAGTCTGTTAAATTAAACTAAATTCTTTCACTTTTGATGGAGCTAGGCTAGCAGTTTCCCCCCGCTTCCAGTCTTTGTGCTAAGCTACGCTAAACATGTCCTGAACTTATTCTCTGTCCTGAGATGAAACCGATTCCTGTTTTTTAGATCTCAAACCAGCATTTTTCCCCAAAAAACTAATTCAGTTTTTTCAACAGACACCTGCCTGCCAATCATCGTGCTATAAAAACAGTTTAATGTCTCGTGTACGTCGATATATAATTCAGTAGAGCGTTAGTCTCAGTCCGTTCTGTGTTAGATGTCAATATGTCCGTGTAGAAATGTCAGCAGACTAATTCCTGGGCGTCTACTGGACCTGGTGGCCTCAGTGATTCTGAATTTGAATTGACTGTGTGTCATTGTCATAATATCAAAGCTATAATAAGACACAGTGATATATGTGACCTCCTCCTGCTCCTCCTCCTCCTCCTCCTCGCTCTGCCTTTGACACATGATACTATTCATGTTCCCGCTCTCCTGCCCCGAACCTGTCAGCCCTGTCAATATGATTATTCCTCGCTCTAATTGCAGTCAGAGAGGAGGAGGAAGGAAAAGCAGGAAGGGAGGTGATGATTGTCGCTGTAGAGGAGGGCGAGGCATCAACGGCGTTACCGTCGGGTCAATATGGCCGACGTGAAGGTAGAGGATGTGCACATGATGGGCGTTGATGTTGGTGGAGGTGAGGAGAAGAAATCGGGAGATATCAGCATCAATGTTTTACTACAAGTAGAAAGAATCCCAGTAAATTGCATCCCTTTTTGTGTTCCTCTTGCATTGATTTATTGATATTTTTTAAATTTACTTAAAGCAAACAATGACCACTTAGAGTATGACATTATAATTAAGTATAACAGTGATTATAATTATTGTAAAAAAAAAGATTAAAATGTATGACTATGGGAGTTATAAAAGACTGTGATCCTTATAAAAATAAATGTCAGTGAGTGACCAAATATTATGAAGTATTCTGATACTAATTTGTAATTGCTATAATTATTGTTATAAAGAATAATGAATATTTATGACTAAAATTATACAATGCTTTAAACAGATTATAGCGTATTATATGGTATGTATTGTATAGGTAATGTATTATAGACGTTTGTGTCACAGAAAATGTTACCAAAATGGAAATACTTCCAATAGCAACAACGTCGTGTTCTCATTTTCTCAGACAGGACAGAAAAGACATTTTTTTTTTAGGCTTAAAAGTAAAACCATTAAAGTGTCAAGTTCCTAAATATAAAAAAAAATAAACGATACAGTGACAGACAGGTCTTTAAAGGCCTCACAACTTTTTTTTATATTTATTGAATATTTAACAATTAGGTTTCTGCAATGAAACAACTTGGTAATTTAAAAAAAGAATACGCTTTTTAATGATCAGCATTCAGACCTGAAACACTCATAAGTATCCAGACTTGACCTTTAAAAAGTAGTTCTCCATAAATAGCTCTGACAAATCAGCTTATGTACTTTGTAAAGTTACCGTGTACTTTTTAGAAAAAGAAAACACTTTGACTTTAAACGGCTGAAAGATCTGAGTTCAAACTACAGTACGTTGTTTTACCGGAGACCATTTTCCCTTCCAAAGTTTTTGGATTGATTTTCAATCCAAAAACTTCCAGGCTTGGAGAGAAAACCATTCAATACAGAAAAAATGTGAAAATGACTTTGCTCTGTTAGAACGATACAGACGCTAACAGCATGTTCAGTCCACCAACTTCAGTCCTACTTGGAGAGTTCAGACTTTAGACCGGCTGCCTGATCACACACATTCTGGCAGAACTTCCAATGAAACAACTCTTTGGGTCACAGTTAAAGTTTGAGAGGAACTTGAGATCTGAACTTTTATATCCTGGATCATTCAGCAAAACAAAGAATATGATGTTCATTAACAATGCGTTCAGCCAATATAGAGGCTCTACGCACGAATCAGTTAGTCAGCCACTTCAACCGGACGAACTCCCGACACTCGAATGCCCCCTTTAGTGGCTGTATGTGAAGCACCAAGCTTTCATATTATTAAATGAAAAGTCACATTCTGCTTTAGTGGATTTAAATTGCATTTGAGAGTCTGTTCAGGGCGGGAGAGTAGGTGGACGGGTCAAACAAACACAGGACTTTCAACTAGGAGACCACCGTTCCTGTCCCGAGCTAAACTAAGAGTTGTTAGTCACGTAAGTCCTTACTCAGTCGGTGAATGAGTTGCTAATCTGACGAGCTAACTTCCTGTGAAGACAGAAGATTATTTTGAAAGGACATTATGCGTACAAATATGCGCTGAATACGTTGAAAACTAACACTACATGGAGACCAAGAGCATGGATCTCCGATGCCAAGGGGCGATGACCAATCAGCAGTATTTGACATAAGTTTGGAGTGAGAAGGTGTTTTCCACTTTGGTCCAGATGGAAATATCTCAACAACTATTGGATGGTTTGTAATGAAATTTGGTTCAGATATTCGTGTTCCCAAGAGGATGAATCATACCGACCGTCGGTCCTCTGACTTTACGTCTAGCCCCACCATGAAGTTGTCATTTGTGGTTCAGAGTGATGACTTGACGATAATTCGATGTATTAATAGATCTGATCTGGTTTGTGCTGCCTTTGTTAAGGTTGAAAGGAGTAATAAAGTTTTTGACGTCCTGGTTCAGAACAAGGAGCCTCCATGTTCTTTTACACTATAGTGTTGTTTTGAATACAACTGATGGTTGATGCCTTTAATCGCGGTTCAAAAGCAGAGAAAAATGGACGTCGCTCTGGAATAAAATCACAAGTTAGAAGAAGAAATGTGTGTATGAAAGAGTTGTGTGTTAGTTGTGTGTTAGTTGTGTGTTAGTTGTGTGTTAGTTGTGCTGCGGTTATTTTGTGGTTGTGTGCAGGTTAGCCGTTAGCTCTCAGGGCAGCTCCTTCAGTCTGATGATGTGTTTGCTGCTGACCTTTAAACAACTCTGTCCCATCATCCTCCTCTTACAGAGGCCTGCAGGGAGCACACACACACACACACACACACACACACACACACACACACACACACACACACACACACACACACACACACACACACACACACACATCACAATCACACACACACACACACACACATATACACTATAATGCAGCGAGATAAAGAATAGACAGTCCTGCACAAACACACACTCATGCATGTGAATAGGCGTCCGCTAGCATGGGAATACACACTGAATACATGTGCAAACACACACACATGACACACACACACACACACACACACACACACACACACACACACGGAGAGAAGCATCACTGTCTGAGGTTTGGTGGTAATGAGGCCTGTCATCCTTCCACACAGCCTCTCTCCCTCTTTCTCTTTCTCTTTCTTTCTCTTTTCATTGATCCACTAACAGATCCCCAATATAACAACTTGCAGTCGCTGTGGGAGCCTCCTCCCCCTTCCTCCCCCTTCCTCCCTATTCCTCCCTATTCCTCCCTCCTCCTCCTCGACACGCATCCCTCCGGACCATTTAAAAACCCACCACCACTTTCTCTTTCTCTCTCTCTCCTCCTCCTCTCCATCTCTTTCCTGTTTCCTCTCCTCCGTCCTCTCAGCGCTGCGTCTCTGCTGGTTCGTCGGGTTCAGACAGTCTTGTTATATCGGCTGACAAACGGAGAAGAGAAGAGAAGGTTTCTCTTTCTTTTTTCTATCGCAGCGTGCTGAGGAGAGTGTCGGTGAGACGTTTAAGGTGCTGGTTTGTCCGTCCGTCCGTCCGTCCGTCTCAGCTGGAGGTCCGGAGGAAAAATAAAACTACAGCGGACAGAAAATATAGAGTCAGCTGAGACGTTTCAAACAGGAGAGACACAAACAGATACATTTCACATCCTTAAACTCTCATACTCTGTAAGTGTTACAGGGGGACAATAGAAAGTTGAAGGGTTTTTAAAAAAACGTTAAAACCAATGAATCACATCCGGGCCATCGTTTATCATGATCTGCTGGATTTGAAACCACTAAAACTACCTCTTTGAAAAGCTAAGCATGAGCAATGGTTAAGAAGTGTAAATGCATCTTTAACATAAATGTGATTTCCCACTGAGAGATATGACTGACAAGTTTCATATAACTGTTGTTTCAACAGCCTTTAAACAAATGCATTTCATCCTGTAGTCAGGCAGGCCGTTCCTCGTACAGAGTTTGAAGCTATTCCTACACAATTAATGCTCTGTAATTCAGAGATATCACATGAGATCAATGATCCACGTAGTCATGAACCAGGAAGTTAATAGACCACAAATAACCCATACAGGGTAAGAGGACGGGTCAAACCTTCAAGAGACCGATGTTTGTTCCCCATGTGAAACGAGAAGCCAACGTTTATTTATTTGTCACATAACTGAAGATACCTACGATGTTTCCTGTAAAGACTGCAGAAATTGACACGTGTTGCTGGACTTTCCTAGACGCATAAACAATGAGGAGTATGTTTTTCATAAGATAACTTATGAACCGTTGATCTTTTATCATAATGTGCTAGATTTCCAACCACTAAAACAAACCTAAGCATGAGCTAATTTTAGGAAGTGTACACGCATCTTTAATATAAATTTGACTTCACACAGGGATACATCTAAAACCAGGTTGAATAAATGTTGTTTGAATAGCCTTTTATCATGTTGTTATGACCTTCTACATGTTGAAATAAAGTTATTTAAATGCACTAGAAAACAACCTATTTTGGTCCCATTTGACATCTGCATCGTGTGCCTTGAGTGGAAGATTAATATCCGTTTAGTTGTATGATTTTATTTTGTTTTTATTTGTTTTCAGTCCAGTCAATGGTTTAAATTTGTGTTTCCCAAACCAAACAGTAACAGTGTATGAATTCTCTCTCCACCAGTTGTTAAGTGTTTAAAGATTCAAATTCAGCTCAAAATCAAACCGAAATGCAGCTTTCTGGAAAAAATACAGATGATTTAAAGATTAACGGAGTCTCCGACTGCTGTTCGCCTTCAGCTGCTTTGAAATAAACAGAAGTGAGAATCCGGATTATTTTCTTAATTTGTGGAGATCCGACATTTTCAGAGACGAGAGCCGACCACGGTGATGTGTTTCACTGTTTTCTGTCGACTTCCTGTCTTCCTCCTGAGGTTTCTGCTCGGCTTTGACCTTTGTGTTCGGAGATGTTTTCCTCCCCAGTGTGTATGTGTGTGTGTGTGTGTGTGTTTATCAGTTTGTATCTGTGTATGTATGTGTGTATGTGTTGTCGAACAGGGGAAAACAAATCACCCGCTGTAGTTCTCATTAGCAGCAGTTTTGTGTCAGCTCTGAGAGATCAGCTGTCAGCTCTCGGCCTTCCTCTGCAGCTTCACCTTTTACCGACGATAATTACACCGTTTAACGCCAACGCTGCTCAAACGGCGGCACGCAGACCCTGAAACCGGCTCAAATGAGAGACAAAAAACAAAAGAAGGGGGCTCTGCATTATTCAGGACAAAGTTAGAGTCTGAAGGAAAAGACTGCTTTGATTGTTTTCACACAAAGCATGTTCAGGCTAATCTGCAGAATCTGGCTGAAAGGCGTTCCAGTTGGCGGCTCCATCACGTCTCGAATGTCGAATTTAAATGTTTGAGAGGAAGACACATGTAATCCAGATTATCATAGTTTTTAATAGGCAACATGTCTTGTGTCTGTACTCAATGCTGGGTTCAGACAACACGATATATCACTCTGTTACGATCGTCTTTGTGTCAAATCAGGAGATTAAAGAGTCATAAATTCTTGCCGAGACAAGACCGACAACATGCTGGTCACAGACCAATCATAGCTTGCCATATTTCACGCCCTTCAGTAATGTCATCATGCAAGGTATCTTCATACAACGGTTTGTATGATATAAATAATAGTATAAATATGAATATGTATTAGTACCCCAGGAGAATACAGCGTTCTGTTGAAGTTAGCTCCAGCCTCTAGTTTCACTCCTGGGTGCTAGAAACCAAGCCAGCAACGACCAAGATGGCAATGGTCAAAAACCGAGATGGTGATGGTGAAAAACCAAAATGGTGATGGTCAAAAACTAAGATGGTGATGGTCAATAACCAAGATGGTGATGGTCAAAATACAAGATGGCGACGGTCAAAAAAACAAGATGGCGACGAAGAAAATGCCAAAATTGAGGCTTTAAAACGGCATTCCACAGACCAGTAGGTAACGCCAGTGTGACTGTGTTTAGAGCGGGGCTTAGCAAAGGGGCAATTGACGTTTCAAAACTTCTCTAATGCGATACTTCAATATATGCATAAACATATGTTGATGGAAACACAGCTATTGTACCAAAAACATGTACCTCCGTTCAGGCTTTCAGGTGTGAAAAGAGTCAGTGAGTTGACGAGGATCACCTGAACGCTGAAATGAAACTAGTACACGACTGAAAAACAGAAAATTGGACATAGACGTATCAAACACCAAAATAATTTAACATTGTCTTTTATTAGTTTTTCAACAGCATATTGTTCATTGTAGAAAACACACCTGTTGGCACTCTTCTTCTGCTGTTACTGTAAAGATAATGAAAACAGAACTCCTGATATGTTCGTTACAGAGGTTTTAAAAGCTGCATTAACTTCAGTGACATGAGGAATATCAGTCATAACTTCTCTAGATAATAATGCTACCGTGACAGTTTAGTGTTTACTGAAATCACAACAATAACATTTAAAGGAACAATGACAAAAGATTAAACAATAACAGTCAGAATTTAGTAACAGTGGTTAACAACACACGTCCGACACAAAGTACAACATTTAAAAACATTATTGAGAGGACAGCTACAGTATTAATATCCACACTTTTTCCTTCTCGTGCAATTTGTGCTGTATTTTTTGCAAACATGATGTGGTGCATAATAAAGCATCAGGAAGAAAATATCTCTTTTTAATCAAAACATTAGAATGGAAATCTTCATTTTCAATGATAAAAAGATAAAAAACAAAGTGCAAGAATGGCATTTGACACTTGCTACAGTTAGTCTTTTTTGCATATGTTTGAAATTGATATTTAGGTATTGACAAGATGCATAGAAAGTGCGAACAAATTTGGCAAATATGTTGGCAATAAGAGCATAAAGAGGAGCTACATTGTTCTGGAAGTGCAAGTTTCCATGAAGTTTCAACACAGTCTGATGGCAGTTAATGAAATAGTAACGATATGCAACCTATTGGTTTTTTGTACAGGGACACGAATTGTCTGTTTTTTCCGTGTTGCTTAGACGACTTTTACAATAGCAGGGTTTAGGCATGTTTAGTGTGATATGTCCGTTTAAATAACTGAATATATTACTTATTGTATCTCTCAGTAAAAATCCATCAGAGGAAAGTTTGTTAGCATGCTAGCATTAGCAAGCCTACAGTTAGCATGTTACAGGTAGATTTTAACATGCTCCACATAACATCGAGATGCTCAGGTAGCATGTAAACATGTTGACGTCCATGTTCCTAATAGAGCTGAGTATTGAACCCTTAATATGTTTTTGGGTACCAAAAAAAAAAAATGCTCCAAAGCAGCATCAAAAACGTTTTAAATATATTTAAAACTGCGTGATTAAATTGTTAGTTTTGTTCAGGCTCTTCGATCAAATGTTTACATATTTGAATCATCATTTCTGATCATTCAAATGTTTTGTGTTTAAGATAAGCTCAAGGTTTGTGACATAGAAACAAGAGAATCATGTATATCTTTCTTAAAAATGTCAATGTTTTGGTATCAATACAGCAAACTCTGTACCAAAACATTTCACACAATACCGAGCCCTTCTTGCTTGCATTAGCTCGTTAACATGCAAAAGTGATGATATGAAAAAGTGAATTTGGCAAACTGGACTTCTGGTGGATCACCAGATTATTAATAATGTATAATAAACCGTCTACCAGCCCTCCACCTCCACCACGAAGGGCTCTTTGACGGGGATGTGGCCGCTGTTGACGATCACACATTCGGTGTACGGAAGGTTCCTGTCGTTGGTGTCCTGGAGCTCGATGGTGTGAACCACCGACTGCCAGAGGAGACAGACAGAAGGTTAGACACAGGCTTTATATTGTAGGACATCGTCTGTAACAAGCAACGATTGGTTATTTCATCCATTATGATGCTGTGTGTCAGTTCTGGCTGTGGTAGAAGAAGTATTCACATCCTTTACTGCAGTAAAAGTACAAATACCAAACTGTTTAAACACTCCAATACAAGTAAAAGTCCTGCACTCAAAACCGTACAGAAGTAAAACTATGTTTCAAAATGTACTGAGAGAATAATAGTATTGATGTTATATTAATGGATCAGTAAAATGTTTCCCTATTATATCTGATTTTTCTGGATTAATTTTACTTCTGCGGATAAAAGTACAATATTTACGTTTTTTAAGTAGTGGAGTAAAAAGTAACATTTTATTGTTGTTTTTTCATGTTTTAGCTTTTTGGAAAGACTAATGACAGGAATCCCCTTTAAGAGAGGGGCGGGGCTTGACTGCACTACTTCCTGAGTGGGCGGAGCCTTTGAATCTATACAGGAAGCAGCTCACCTGTGGCAAAACTTTTTGAACCAGGAAGCGGGCTGACCTCGTGTGGATCGTGTGAATGAAATGTAAGTTTTTGTTTGTTTGGTTTAAGAATTAATTTATTCATGAGTTAAGTAACTTAGTTGTCTAAAGCTAACTGTTGGTTTTGTTGTCTAAACCTAACTGTTGGTTTTGGTTCCCTAAAAACTGTTGGTTTTGTTGTCTTTTGGTTTTGTTTTGTTCCCTAAACCTAACTGTTGGTTTTGTTCCCTAAACCTAACTGTTGGTTTTGTTTCCTAAATGTGTTCTTGTCTGTCTTTAGATTCTAGACTCCACAGTAACATCTTTGTCAATGATTTAATCCCTTTTAATTTAATGTCATCATGCAGCAGATTAATGAAAATATCGACTCACCATCCCGTCCAGGATTTTGCCAAAGACCACGTGTTTCCCATCCAGCCACGGAGCTTTGGCAGCCAGGATGAAGAACTGAGACCCGTTGGTGTCGGGACCGGCGTTCGCCATACTCACCTGGTACATGAACACACACGAACACAATGAGACCTGATTCCATACATTGTAAAATCAACATCATTTTGACATATAGCCAAGAAAAAGTAGAATCAGAGTGTATATATATAATAAACATGTGTGAGCTCACCCAGCCGGCTCCCAAATGCTTCAGTTTGAAGTTTTCATCTGTAAAAGTTGTTCCATAGATGCTGTGACCTGGATGGAGGGAAAGTTTTAGTCACGTTCAGGTGGTGACAGATTTTTGCACTAAAATCTAAAAAAAAAATCTTTGTTACATTCTGTAACTTTCTTTTTGCATCTTACACCGTTGTTTCACATGAAGTTAAAGTACTACACTGATGTATATGATACCAATGGGCCCTTTAACACTTCTTAAGAGTTTGACAGCTCTGTGTGAAACAGAGCATTTATTCAATGTATCCTCATACAATGTTTCATATGATGTCTGAAGAAAAAGTCATTTTTCATTGGTTTTTCTACAAAGGTCCAGCAACACAGGTCAATTTCTGCTTGTGACAGGAATTCAGTCTTTTCAAAATAAACTTCTGTCTTAACAGGAAACAGTTAGGTTTAGGAAAAGATCATGAAATACTTAGTTAGGTTTAACAAAAGATGGTGGTTTGGGTTAAAGTAACTACTGAAGTGGGGTTACTTAACTACAGTAGTTACGTAGCAAATAAATGAATATTGACTTCTCCTTTAAAGTGAAACACGAACATCGGTCTCCTGAGTGAAAGACCTTTTTTCTTTCACCAATCCCCCTTTTTGTGGTCTTTTTACTTCCTTGTTTGCAATCACGTTGATGAAATATGAATTGATTTCGAGGGATAATTATTTAAATTCCAGTGCATGTATTTTGTAGGTATAGCTATGAACTCTGTGTGACAACAGCCTGATATACTGGATGTATTGAGGAGAAACACAATGTTTTCATGAAGTGTCATTGGAAGAGTTTCTGTGGACGTTTTGATTCTTTTGAGGTCGATATTTAAAGAGTCTCACCTCCGGTTCCGTCTCCGGCGGTGAAGTCTCCTCCCTGGATCATGAAGTCCTTGATGACTCTGTGGAACTTTGTCCCTTTGTAGCCGTAACCTTTCTGCAGAAACACGAACACAAACATCACTGTGCATAAAATCACAGACTGAATGAAAGATTTTAGATGTAGTTTACAAAAAACATAAAATGTTTGCTTGATAAGACGAGCGTTTTAAATGCTTTTAGTGTGAAAATATATGCACACAAGAAATAAATATAATGAATAAACATGCAGTAGACAATCAAACTAAACCAAACTTTATTTAATTTCAAAAGAAATTGCAAAATAATTTGCAACTTTGACCTCAGATTTTGTGTTAAATTCAGGCTCATCTGGTAAAGTTTATTTTTTTTAAATACTTCATTTTTTGAATTATTTAAATATTTCCACAATTATACATTGTGGAAATATTTCCAGTGAAATATAAATGATGCATTAAATACGTGAAAAGTTGAGGAACGAGTCTAAAGAATATAAATCGTGAATAAATATAACTAAAAACATGTGAAATGGAAACAGCTGTCATAGTGTTGTTGTGTGTTGTGTGTTGTGTGTTTGTGTGTGTGTGTGTGTGTGTGTGTGTGTGTGTGCACACAATCGGCCTACCTCTCCGGTTGCCAGGGAGACAAAGTTATTGACAGTGAGTGGGACGACCTCCCCAAAAAGGCCGACGACGATCCGCCCGACCTCGTGACCTGCTACTGTGATGTCGAAGAACACCTGGCACACACACACACACACACAC